>NC_079437.1:44338979-44501479 GCF_903798145.1 Danio aesculapii | reverse complement strand
CATACTTCAAACTTTCGTCAAACCTTCAAACTGGTCTGACTCGGGTTGCTATATCTTTTCTAACTGATCCGACTTTGGGTTTTCCGAAAAACGACCCAGAAAAATCCCAAAAGTCCCATTGACTTAACATTGGGTCAAACTTTGTGAGCTCATAACTCTGCATCAGACTGTCCTACAGACTTCTAACTGGACTCATTTAACTCAGTCTAGCCAGCAGCCAATAACTGATGACTTTTTAACTTACTAGCCACTCCCTAGCAACCACTTACAGCACCCTACCAACTGTCCCATAGACTTCCATTGTAAAAGACTCCCATTTACTTAACATTGGATCAACCTTTGTGAGCTCATAACTCTGCATCAGACTGTCCTACAGACTAGAGTCTGGCCTCAATCAACTCAGTCTAGCCAGCAGCCAATCAGTGATTACCTTTAAACTTACTAGCCACTCCCTAGCAACCAATTTCAGCACCCTAGCAACTGTCTCAGAGACTGTGACTAGCTATTCTAACACACGCTAACAGATTTAACATCCTACTGACATGCTAATCTTGCTAGAAAGGTGCTAGCAACACGATAGTGACATGCTAGTCATGCTAGTAACATGCTAATTCATGCTAGAATCATGCTAACAACATGCTAATTCATGCTAGAAACAAGCTGACTCATGCTAGAATCATGCTAGTAACATGCTAGTTACATGCTAATTAATGCTAGTAACATGCTAGTTACATGCTAATTAATGCTAGAATCATGCTAGTTACATGCTAATTCATGCTAGAAACATGCTAATTCATGCTAGAATCATGCTAACAACATGCTAATTCATGCTAGAAACATGCTAGTAACATGCTAATTCATGCTAGAAACATGCTAGTAACATGCTAATTCATGCTAGAAGCATGCTAATTCATGCTAGAATCATGCTAGTAACATGCTAATTCATGCTAGAATCATGTTAGTAACATGCTAATTCATGCTAGAAACATGCTAGTAACATGCTAATTCATGCTAGAATCATGCTAATAACATGCTAATTCATGCTAGAATCATGCTAATAACATGCTAATTCATGCTAGAATCATGCTAGTAACATGCTAATTCATGCTAGAATCATGCTAGTAACATGCTAATTCATGCTAGAAACATGCTAGTAACATGCTAATCCATGCTAGAATCATGCTAGTAACATGCTAATTCAAGCTAGAAACATGCTAGTAACATGCTAATTCATGCTAGAAACATGCTAGTAACATGCTAGAATCATGCTAGTAACATGCTAATTCATGCTAGAATCATGCTAATAACATGCTAATTCATGCTAGAATCATGCTAATAACATGCTAATTCATGCTAGAATCATGCTAGTTACATGCTAATTCATGCTAGAATCATGCTAGTAACATGCTAATTCATGCTAGAAACATGCTAGTAACATGCTAATCCATGCTAGAATCATGCTAGTAACATGCTAATTCATGCTAGAATCATGCTAGTAACATGCTAATTCAAGCTAGAATCATGCTAATAACATGCTAATTCATGCTAGAATCATGCTAATTCATGCTAGAATCATGCTAGTAACATGCTAATTCATGCTAGTAACATGCTAGTAACATGCTAATTCATGCTAGAATCATGCTAGTAACATGCTAATTCATGCTAGAAACATGCTAGTAACATGCTAATTCATGCTAGAATCATGCTAGTAACATGCTAATTCATGCTAGAATCATGCTAATAACATGCTAATTCATGCTAGAAACATGCTAGTAACATGCTAATCAATGCTAGAAACATGCTAGTAACATGCTAATTCATGCTAGAATCATGCTAGTAACATGCTAATACATGCTAGAAACATGCTAGTAACATGCTAATTCATGCTAGAATCATGCTAGTAACATGCTAATTCATGCTAGAATCATGCTAGTAACCAGTGGTGGGAGTAACGAATTACAACTACTCACGTTACTGTAATTAAGTACATTTTTGGGGTAATTGTACTTTCATGAGTATATTTTTAAGTCAGTAATTTTACTTGTACTTGAGTACAAATTAAGCTGAATAATGTAATTCGTTACTTTTAAATTCACAATTCGTTACAGAGTACTGTAAATAAATGAATATTTTAACCACTGACTTCGGTAGCCAATAAAAAAAGCTCATCTTAACGGACCAATGAAAAGCCTGGTACATTATTTGAGCCGAAAAACAAGCTGCAGATTTACGTGAGCTGAGCAGTGATGGTATTGTTACGAAGTTATTGTTCTACACATGGAGATTCAAGACACCAACCGTTCTGCGGTTTCTGATGGTTTGTTTCGCGCTATTAGATTAATAGCAAAGTTTCTCCAAAACTTGTAAGTGAAGTGATATTAAAGTTTAACGTTTAAACCAGGCTATTCAATTGGTGAACTTGGCCCGCGAGGCAATTTGTTCCGGCCCTCCAAATAGTGTGACCAAGACATCAAAAACAAAATTTGTTGTTCAGTTGAAAAACGGCTGCTTTATTTAGGAAGTGACATGCGTCGTTCAGCACGAGCTGCATTTGAAGGCTGCGCAGACAGAGCCTGATTCACCTGACAAAAAAAGCAAGTGGCGCGAGCAGCCGAAAACATTTGGATAATTTGTTAATTACGGTTAATTCATCGTAAAGACTTCTCGGCGCCGCGTTTCTGTCGCACGGAAAAAACCTGCAGCAACTAAAAGATATGCTACCTGTGCGCTAGTTTAAAGATCCGAGTTTAAACCAAGGCTAATATTTACGCACACTGGATTAACTATAGCAGCGGGCCGTTCACATATCGTGTCTTTTCCGCACACAAGTTCGTTATATAAGAACATTTGCCAATATGCGCGTGCAAGCGGACCTCACACCTTCCAGACACACCGATTAGAAAACGTTTCACACCGTAGCGTGGCTTTCAGTGCAATGTAAACAAAAGATATGTTAAACGAATTATTGCAAATTATTAAAATGATTATGTATGTCTGAACGCAGATGATAACAACAGTTTACTTGAATACTGACCTAATATAAAGCTTAAACTTACATTAGACGTGATAACCGTGAAACCATTATTCTCAAGAATCGTACAAACAAAATCTACAATTGTTGCATCCATAATTGTTATGCAGTTCACATAACATATGAATGTACACATGTATGAATGTAGAAGAAGCCTACTTAAGCAATGCACTGCTTTTGTTGTGCTTTAAAATACAGCATTTGATTGTTTTCCTATTGTACAATGCACTAAATGATATTTCAAAATACAATATATTAACATTTTAATGTTGAAAAAGTTAATGTGGGTGTCTTAAAGAGCAAAAATAGTATACAGCATATGGGCTCTTATATGCTGTTGTGTAATCACTCATATTGCAAGTCATATCTCTCCGGCCCCTCATTTGGGATGCTTTTCATGAACTGTCCCCCATGACAAACTAATTGAATAGCCCTGATTTAAACTTTGCCTCAAGTTGGAAAAGGCGTTGTCGACGTTTGCTGCATTTTTTTCTTAATCATATCGTCTTTTGATCATATGAGATAAGAGGCATCATTTGAAACTGTAAAGAATCTATTTTTATTTGTGTATATTGCTAATGTGTATTGTAAAATGTGTTTTAGTGTCTGGATCTTGTCTGATTCAGCAATTACGGATCAATAAATACCACCAGCAAAAAAGTAATTTGTACTCTGAGTACTTTTTTTAAAGAGTAATTTGTACTTTTACTCAAGCACTTTTTAACCCCAGTACTTTTACTTGTAATTGAGTATAATTTTAGCAATGTAACAGTACTTGTAATTGAGTACAAATTTGTTGTACTCTTACCACCACTGCTAGTAACATGCTAATTCATGCTAGAAACATGCTAGTAACATGCTAATTCATGCTAGAATCATGCTAGTAACATGCTAATTCATGCTAGAATCATGCTAGAAACATGCTAATTCATGCTAGAATCATGCTAATAGCATGCTAATTCATGCTAGAATCATGCTAGTAACATGCTAATTCATGCTAGAATCATGCTAGTAACATGCTAATTCATGCTAGAATCATGCTAGTAACATGCTAATACATGCTAGAAACATGCTAGTAACATGCTAATTCATGCTAGAATCATGCTAGTAACATGCTAATTCATGCTAGAATCATGCTAGTAACATGCTAATTCATGCTAGAAACATGCTAGTAACATGCTAATTCATGCTAGAATCATGCTAGTAACATGCTAATTCATGCTAGAATCATGCTAGAAACTTGCTAATTCATGCTAGAATCATGCTAATAGCATGCTAATTCATGCTAGAATCATGCTAGTAACATGCTAATTCATGCTAGAATCATGCTAGTAACATGCTAATTCATGCTAGAAACATGCTAGTAACATGCTAATTCATGCTAGAATCATGCTAGTAACATGCTAATTCATGCTAGAATCATGCTAATAACATGCTAATTCATGCTAGAATCATGCTATTAACATGCTAATTCATGCTAGAATCATGCTAATAGCATGCTAATTCATGCTAGAAACATGCTAATTCATGCTAAAATCATGCTAATAACATGCTAAATCATGCTAGAAACATGCTAATTCATGCTAAAATCATGCTAATAACATGCTAATTCATGCTAGAATCATGCTAGTAACATGCTAATTCATGCTAGAATCATGCTAGTAACATGCTAATTCATGCTAGAAACATGCTAGTAACATGCTAACTCATGCTAGAAACATGCTAGTAACATGCTAATTCATGCTAGAATCATGCTAATTCATGCTAGAAACATGCTAGTAACATGCTAATTCATGCTAGAATCATGCTAGTTACATGCTAATTTATGTTAGAATCATGCTAGTTACTTGCTCATTCATGCTAGTAACATGCTAATTCAGACTCGGCTTTTCAAGCCACCATAAAGTTTGTCCTCAAACTTTAATATCTAGTTCTCTCAATAAAATCCATGTTAGCCATTTAGCAACAAAGCTACAGTCACCAGGCAGACAGAAGCTCTGCCTATGACGCGATTCCGCGTCTATTGGATCATTCCATAGTCTTGGAGCTGCTACTAAAAAAACTCACCACAACATTTCAAGCACGATCCCGGAACTGTCAAATAGAGATCTCATAGGTTGATTTATATTAATTAGCTCAGAAATATACTTAGAGGCTAGGCCATGGAGGGATTTAAAAACATACAACAGTACTTTGCACTGAATTCTAAACTGGATCAGTAGCCAGCGTAGGGAAACCAGTACAGGTGTGATGTATCACTGCATACTGTATATAAAATTCACTGTATAAATTGAAAAAAGGTTAAACATTATTGAACTATTCAGTCAAGATCAGTGAGTGATTTCATTATCTTTTCAAAAGTTAATGGTAAATTTTTTTCTTTATTTAACTACAATACAGTTGGTCAGTAGTGAAAGATGACATCACTTACATCAGATTGTATGTTTTATTGCATAGCTGGATGTTGGACTAAAAAACAATTGTTTGCATTGGTTAAAACTGGTTAGCTAAAGTCACACCAAAGAGTATTCCGCCTGGTTTTAAAGTCGTAGATGGGTTATTTTTACAATTATGTGGCATAGCAGTTAAAAGAAGACCAATGAGTTTAAATATGGGACTAATTCTGGACCTTTATCAGTGAGGAGTGGGTCTTTCGAACCAGCCAAACCCCATCTGGCTACGGACCTGCTTTTGCTGTATGATTGATTCTAAAAACAGCCTCAATGAGAGTTTTCACTTTAAGACAATACACATATCCAGCACACTGAGAAAGTTACAGATAACACATATAATTTCTTACATGTTTACATTCGAATACATAACCAACTGGTTATTCTTGATGTCAGTTAAGTTGACATAAAATTTGGACATGGACATGTTGTAACATTAATTTACCTGTTCAGATTAATTTCCACAGTGTAACTCCATTTTGTCCACTGCTTCGGGTTTGTGTTAATAGTGGTGTGTTAAGTTCTCACTGATGTGTTTGTGCATTAGGATTGGTAAAACGCAGAGCACAAATTCCACTAAATCTAATTGCAAATAACTTACAAATTACATGCCAGTTTCATGCTGTCTGGGCTTTCACTGCCTTTCCAGACCTTTCTTTTTTCATGTGTTCAGTACTTTCTTCATTCAATAAGTCATTTCATTTTCATTCATTTTCTTTTCGAACCAGCGACCTTCTTGCTGTGAGGCGACATCGTTACTCACTGTGCCACCCTCATTTAATTTCATTACACATAACTTGATTTGTAAACTTAGGGTTAGGCTAATTTTTTCTTTTCATATATGAATCCGGTGAAAATTTCTAAAATGGTGACGTGTTACATACTTATTTCCCCCACTGTATGCATATTAAACCATGGAGGTCATACTGAATGTTTCAAAATTATATTGAGCATTGTGGCATCGGTAATTTACATAATTTATTTGTATCTTCTTGTTTCTCAGGTGTGGTCAATGGATGGCTACTTTAAGGGACGTCGTGTGCTGGAGTACCGCACAATGAATGACTTCATGAAGGGCCAGAACTTTGTCCAGCATCTCCTCCCCCACCCTTGGGCTGGTACGGGTCACGTGGTCTATAATGGCTCACTGTACTACAACAAATACCAGAGCAACATCCTCATCAAATACCATTTCCGGTCTCGAAGTGTCCTCGTGCAGCGGAGCCTTAGCGGTGCAGGCTACAACAACACCTTTCCCTACTCCTGGGGTGGATCATCTGACATCGACCTCATGGCTGATGAGAATGGTCTGTGGGCTGTCTACACCACCATTCCCAATGCCGGAAACATCGTCATTAGCCGTCTAGAGCCGCAAAGCCTGGAAGTGCTTCAAACGTGGGACACAGGCTTCCCCAAACGAAGCGCAGGCGAGTCCTTCATGATCTGTGGCACTCTCTATGTAACCAACTCCCACTTGGCCGGTGCTAAAATCTACTTCGCATATTACACCAACACCTCGACCTATGAGTACACAGACATCCCCTTCCATAACCAATACTCCCACATCTCCATGATGGACTACAATCCCCGAGAAAGAGTTCTCTACACCTGGAACAACGGACATCAAGTCCTCTACAACGTCACGTTGTTCCAGGTCATCAAAACCGCTGAGGACTAGGTCATTCAGACCTTACAAACACATTTGCTCATACACAAATGCACACACACACTAATATAACACACAAATACACTCACTTATGTGGAGGGGGGACTAAAGTTTAAACTTTTTTACTGCATTCCAAACTTCATAGAGTGCTATTAATCATCTAATGTTCTGAGGAGAGCAAGATTGGTACTGATAAATGGACGGAGCCTTTATTTTCTTTCCTGTGATGATTCAGCATGAGTACTTTCTTTTTATTTGTGGAAAAAAAGAATAAATAAACATCAAACTTTACCATTTTTCGAGTTTCAACTTTTTATTTCCTTTGTTTTTCTTTTCTTCCAGATGCTGATGGTTACTAATGGCTGCATGCTGTTGTAGCTAAAAAAAAACGGTTTTGTAAATGCTTGATCGCTCATTATTTTTTAGAGAAATCTTTTACAAAGCCTTTCTCTAACCTCCAGCTGTAATGAAACCAGAGATGTGCCATAGCAGGATGAGCCGAGCTTCTCTTCACTGCCTCAGGAAGTGAATCCAGCTCCTGTTTGGTGTCAGCCATCCTGAGGAGAGACGTCAGTCAGGCGGAGCTCAGTGACATGAAGGGCTGAAAGGTGAGGTGGCAGAGGAGAAAAGAAAAAATTGGAGACAGCGGAGGGATGAATAAAAAAGCAACAGCATTGAGTCGGACAGATGAGGCCCTGGGCTACGGTGATGCCTGCTGCTGCTGCTGTTGTTGTTTGCGCCTGCCAAGTTGCAATCTGTTTCCATTTGCCTTGTGAAACGCAACTCCTCAACAGGCTGTGTATAAAATATTAAATTAGTGACTGCGGGCTTGTCCAACTACCTTTTAGATGTGTGTTTTATTTAATAAGAGTCAAGTATACTATCCATATTTGGCTTTTGGCTTTGGCAGATTTTTCATCATCAGTACAGTCTACTGGTTTGGTGCAAAATATCTGCATAAGGCACTATTTTTGGACAAGTGTGCACTGGAAAAAAGAGACTCTTCTCATCTGACTCTACACATGTAAGGTACAGCATCCAGCATTTTAACTGAAAACTTTATGATAAAGGCTCGATCGCATCAAGAAAGTTTACTGTAAAGATACATACTACGTTGATATAATTTATTTAAAAATACACTAACCCCGTCTGCCCCGTCAAATGCTTTTTTCAGTGTTTCTAACCCCATCTGCCCCATCAAATGCATTTTTCAGTGTTTTTAATATTTTCAGCTTGGAAAAAAAAAAGGATATACTGTATAACACAGGCTCATTGTAAATATGTACCCCATCTACATTTCTGGAGAGCGCAAATTAAGTAGCCAGAGGTACACATGGCTGCTGTTTGTGTTTAAAATGAACACTATGGGGCGATATTATGGCGAAGACGGCATCTGTACCTTTTAACGCTTACCAGCTGACCGGCTACCTCCATGTGGATTGCTTTTTTCTGCTGTTACTAGTTTGCCCAGTGGCTCGCTACATACGTCAGTGGACTTGGGAGGTGGAGCCGGTTGGTCAGTCAGTCAGTCGACAGCTGCCTCTGTTAGTTAGTTAACTTTATTTGTCCCTGTATATATATATATATATATATATATATATATATATATATATATATATATATATATATATATATATATAGACACGTTGTTTTGAATTTGATGACGATATAATGAAAATTGAGATTACTGCAAACATTTTTTTCTGAGACTTTTTTCTCTCTCCCCTGGTTTGAGGAGAAACAATCTTGATTATCACATGTAATCACTTGCTTACCATTTTAGTCATAAACAAACCACTTCTCTTTTGTTCGACTGTAAAATAACATACTTTCATTTGGGCACAACAAGTAAAATAAGAATAACATTTGAAATAAATAAAACAATAATCATATAACTGGCTCCTCTACATTTGAAACAGTACTTTAGTGTTGTGTAAAAGTAATATAAAAGTAATGAGTGCAAAAAGTGATATTTTAGGGCTAGCAATGTAAAGTACAAGATGATTTGTTGACCACTGCCCAAATAAACATTTGCAAAAGTATATAAAAACATATTAAAGTTGTTAGTGCATATGACGCAAAAAAGAGTGACACAACAGGTGGTTTATATAGCCCACTCACCTGTGTGTATCACTCATGTATGATATAAATGGTTGTATAAAATGATGGTCTGAAGGCTGGTGGCTGGGGTGTAATGTCTTGATCAGCTGAATTAATACACCCTACTAAGGTGATACAGATGTTTCAGATGTTTCTTTTTGCTTCTCCCTCTTGCTGCTTGCCTGAGCCAGTTCACTGCTAAAACAGGTGCTGATTTTTGTACATCTTTTTTGAAGCGTTTTTCTTTTGGAGTTTCTTTCTGCAAACTCTACTGGCTGGTGCTCGCAACCCACTCTTCATTAGATGATTCCACTAAATGGCTGTAGCATGACAAAAAAAATAAATAAGTAAAAACAGAAGTAGGATTGTAAAACAGAAATGAACTGTGGTATTTTTCTGGCCACATAGGTTGGTAATATTACATGTTGCTGATGAGCTCATACCAGAGCATTCATATGGTATTCTTCATGCCACTCTTTATGTACTCTTTTTTTTTTTCGTATATAATATCAATGCTCTTTAGTGTTATTCCCAACAACTTACAGGCTGTTGTTACCACCTTCCCCAGTGACCTCTTCTGGGCCTCAGAAGCATTTCCATACCAACAGATTACACAAAATGTTTCAATACTTTCAATAAAAGCACTATAAAACATAATCAATGATGTGTTGTCAACATTAAAAGGCAATCATTTCTTTAAGAAGTACAGTACATTCTCTGTTGAAGCTTTTTCCCTACACAGTCAGTCCATACATCCCACTTCAGTTTATTGTTCAACACCAGACCCAAATATTTATAATTTGTTACTAATTGAATTGGCTCCCTATTAATTACTGTGAGATGAGTTTTGCTTTGTGTTCTCTTTCTAAAATCAATAACCATCTCCTTAGTTTTAGAAATGTTTAGGAGAAGGTTTGAATTTTCACACCAGTTTAGAAAGAAGTCAAGAACAGGGCTGTGTTCTTCCTCCTCTTCATTTAAAAAGCTCACCAAAGCGAAATCATCTGCATACTTTACAATATATATATATATATATATATATTTAAATGAACTTATACAAGAATTTGTATGGAAAATAAATAATAACGGAGATAAAACACAACCTTGGGGAATTCCAACTTAAGTACACATTTTATGTTAAATAAAACCTCCCATTAAACCTGTTGGATTCTAGAGCTAAGAAAATTGGTCACTCAGGCAATCATTTTGTTGTCTAATAAAAAATATTTTGCAAGTGTAGAAGCTAATATGCTAGGAGAAATACAATTCAAGGGTTCACACTTAGCTCACGATTTATACATAGCTTGTTTGCCCATTCTGGATAATGGTGGAAGAAGGGGAGGAGGGGGGTTTCTTCTAGATGAAGACAGTTGTAGGGAGGAAATGAGGATATATATAGTGACTTGGGATCCTTTGATTGGAGGATCATGATTAGCTAATGTGGACCAGCTATGTCAATCATGAGCACATGCTCCTCTCGAAATTAGTTTAAAATTAAACTTCACTTAAAAGCAGATGAGAAATCCATGGGTTTTTGGTTTCTCCAAACGAGAGTGCAACTGGTGGATTTACGGAGAACAGCAGGCATGAATGACAATTGTGAGAGAAAATTGAGATCTTAAAAAGTGTATACAGCGGCCTCTTGTGGATTTTCGAAAACAAAAACTGCAAAAAAAAAGTACCTCCTGGACATATTTCGTGCTCTCTAGAAATGTAGATGGGGGCACGTATCCACAATGAGACTGGGCTGCTTATTTAAGTAGTTTTTCCATGCCATTACTGTTAAGAAAAACACTATGAGGCTGCATTTACACTTCACTCCACCTTTGACCTCTTCCTCCTGTTAACGGAACCCTTTTTTTGGAAAATGAATCTATTCAGCTGTTTTCCGGGTCTGGTAAGTGTGTCTTTTAGCTTAGCTTAGCATAGATCATTGAACTGTATTAGACCGTTAGCATCTCACTCAAAAAAATAATGGGTTTTGATCATTTTCATGTTTAAGCTTGACTATAAGAATCTAATAATAAGATTGTCTCGTAACAATCAAACAAATTTACTGCTGCCCTATGGCTTATGGCGATGTTATTCTAGTTGAATGGATTTAAAAATGGTAAAACTCAATGGTTTAACTGTAGTGGAGCTCTAAAATGATCTTGTTTTCCTTTAACATTGTGTTTTTTGGATTTTAAATCATTCCAACTGAGTGGCAGCTGTTTGACCATGTTGCTTGGTGAACTATGCAGATGGCAAAATGAACGTCTGCTCGCTTGCCTCATTTTTGTACTTGTTGAAAATTCAGTTTCATTTCCAAAGCCAACTCAGAATGACTATTTGACGAAATGACGAAAGTCTGTTTGTCATGAATCTAATGCAATGCAATGCAATGCAAATGCTCAAAAAAAAATCAAATCTAAATATAACACCAAGGCTCAACAGAACTCAAGAAAATTTCTCCAAGCAGAAAAGAGATACATGATTTCTCTGCTTGCAGCGGGGCCAGAAGTAAGTGTTTGTCTAACATTCTCTGACAAATCAACCCAAGTGAGCATCATAGTCGTAATGTTAAAGCACTATTACAGTATTCTCAACATACCATTACAAGAACAAAATTAGTGAATATTAGTGATTTTAAGGGGATATTTTGTGGCACACTTCTGAGCTGATCTGATCAGATTTGAATGCTGTTTATATAAAAACATTACATAAAAAATGTAGAAGCTGAACGAAAAATGGCTGAACTAAATAACCAAACAATCAACCTTGACTAACTGTACAGTATGATATGTTCAGAAGTGATAAAGGTAGAAATAGTACTTGTATAATAGAGGATGTCAGAGGTGAAGGAGAAAATTATGAAAAATCTGCAAAATTTCAGATGGCACTGTCTCTCCTTCAGTTCTCCTTTGTGAGTCAGCACGCTCTTGCTGCAAATAAAGCAGCTGTGCATGATTCTGGAATCTGTTTCACACTGCATACATAAGCAGCACGTAAATGATGCAGAAGCTCAACTGCAACAGAAGGCATGAGTGATGTGTTAACACTGCGTAACAGAACTGTGGTACTACAGAGAAAACATTTTCACTATTTTATTGAAAACATTGAAAATAGGTTTTTCTTTTAGGTAATCATGCAGTCTGTCATTTGGAATTACTAATGTTAATTAGCATTCAATGGTAAGTTTTATTAAATGTACACTCTAAAAAATATAGGTTATTTTAACCCAAATTGGGTAAAATGCATTACCTGACAAAGTGAAGTAATTCAAAAACTAATTTCGAGAGGATTATGATTGCTTGCAGCTGGACCTGCATTGCCCAGTTTACAATGCACCAATCAGACGATTCCTAAGCTACTATAAATACCCTAGGTTACGTATCACAGTTATCTTTGTTTTGAAGAATCCACCCTTCCACTCCTACTCCTCCTTCTTCCTAGATGGGTGGCACGGTGGCCCAGTGCTTAGCGCTGTTGCCTCACAGCAAGAACGTCTCTGGTTTCAGTCTTTAACAAACCAGCTGACGTTTCTGTGCGGAGTTTGCATGTTCTCCCTGTGCTCATGTGGGTTTCCCCCGGGTCCCCCGGTTTCCTCCCACCGTCCAAAACATGCAACCTAAGTTTGACTAATCCAAATCAACACATTAGACAAGCTCCTACCAAGTACTTATTTCTTTAAAGAGCAACTATACTATCTGCTCTTCAGCCACCATGACACCATGATTCTCAAGATCTACCTGAGCTCAAACTCCCCTCTCGCCTTGCAACGAGAGGGAGCCTTGGGCTCGAGGATCTTATAAGCTCAGGCTTCTCTTCCGGGAAAGCATGCCAAACTAGCTTTAAAATCAGCTCAGTGTGAACTCTTGAATGTCTTGTCGTCGATCCCAGTTGGAAGAGCAACAAATAATCACTTGACTTCTAGTTGACCACTTGGAAAAGTGGCAGAAGGCAGATTTTTCTGAAAAATCATCTTTTGAACTTCATCCCAATATCACAAATATCGAACAAGAGCTATTGGAACCCGCGCAGACCCAAGATTCTCACAGAAATCTGTCAAGTTTGGTAAAGGAAAAATCATGGCTTGGGGTTACATTCAGTATGGGGATGTGCAAGAGATCTGCAGAATGGATGGAAACATCAACAGCCTGAGGTATCAAGACATTTGTGCTGCCCATTAAATTACAAACCACAGGAGAGGGCAAATTCTTCAGCATAATAGCGCTACTTCTCATACTTCACATCAAAGATCCTGAAAGCAAAGAAGGTCAAGGTGCTCCAGGATTGGCCAGCCCAGTCACCAGACATAAACATTATTGAGACCTTACTGTCCTAATGAAATAAAAAAATCAAGGTATGATCATATTTCATTTTGGTAAAATAAGTGTAATCTAACGACCTTTATCTTTCATATAAGCCACTTCTAATATCAAATAAACAACTAGAAGTCAAGTTATTATATGTTGTTCCTAAAACTTGTGGTGACAAGACTTTTGTTAAGTAGTGTACAGGCAAACCCAAATGTTGGGTTAAATCTAGTACTACAAATTGGATTCAAATGATTAACCCAGTGATTGGCTTTGTCCACATTTACCCCAAATTGGGTTGTAATAACCCACCATTTTTAAAGTGTGGAAAAGTGGAAAAAATATAGAATTTACTTACTGTATGTAAAGGTTCACAAATATATAAGCACAAAAATACAACCCAGGCTCATTCTGAAAATGTACCGCTGTGTACATTTATGAAGAGCACCAAATACGTCCCACGAGCTACGTTTTATTGCAGTTTTTGTTTTAGCGAGTCCACCAGAGGCCACTGTGTACACTTTGTACATGCTGTGAGATCTCATATTTCTCTTGTAACTGCCAGTCGTGCCTGCTTTTCTCACGCAAATCCAACAGAGGCCACAGTTATCTGACTGACTGACTGACCGATCGACTGTCCCACCAAAAGCACAGATTCACCCGCCCACCCACTTTACTAAACCCAACTGACTGTTTTAAAAAAGCAATGCAGAAAAAGAAAAGCTCTTGCCTGATTTTATCACATTTTCAGATTTTACGACACTCTCACCCTGTTATTTACTTTTTTATTTTATTTTTTGGCTTACCCGCTTTCTGGAACCATTCTTCACCAGACTTGAACCCTGTCGTCGTGGTCAGCTCCTCACTATGTCTCAAGTCTGCTGACTGTTTTATTATCATTATTATTAATATTATTATTATTATTAAAGAATTGCAAATACATTTTAATACATTAGAAGACATTACAACACAATTTAAAAAACAAAACAAAAAAAAACATTAAAATCTTGCCAATTTCCAGTTAATTTCTTTAAAAATTCGACATGGTTTAATTGTTAAAATCTCATGTTCTTCCAGC
Organism: Danio aesculapii; assembly: GCF_903798145.1. Taxonomy (NCBI): domain Eukaryota; kingdom Metazoa; phylum Chordata; class Actinopteri; order Cypriniformes; family Danionidae; genus Danio; species Danio aesculapii. The sequence goes on along the minus strand of NC_079437.1, from coordinate 44,486,856 downwards.
ATGTTCTCTTTTTTAAAATATACAGTTTTTCCACATTGATCTGTTTTTATTCCAAAAATAAAAACGTCCATCACAATTTTCTCTTTTTTGCCACAATTCTCCTTTCTCACATTGCATTTTTCATCAGCATTATTATGACTTTCATGGCGAGCTACTGGACACACTGGTAATAGTGGGAAAGCCTTCCATATGGAGGTAAGCGGTCTGTTGATAAGCGCGAAAAGAACCGGCGTCATACCGCCCCATATTGTTTGTTTTAAAGACAAAATGCAGCCATATGTACTTCTGCCTATATAATCCGCAATCTCCAGAAATGTATATCGGGCTATGTTTTTAGAATAAGCCAAAGTTGCTAGAATACATTTACATTACTCTTTTTTTTTTTTTTTACATCACCGAAGAATAACATTGAGCGGAAATGAAGAAAACTGTGGAAGATTATCTTCACCATTCACAGAGTGAAACAATATTTAAGCATCGTTCAGTTCAATAATTCATTAAACAATGAACATTAAATCGAGAGAGTGGATCACAAGAGAACTGTGTCTTATCATTTTAAAAAGAAAAATCAGACATACCACAACACAGTGCTTTAATGTATTTGCAGCATGCCACTTATTACTTGTGGAGCAAAATGTGCATAATAAAAACACATTTGCAAATATATCATGTCTTTGTAATCTGTCTCAGACCCTCTCCAAATGTAATTTCCTGAACATACTGGGTGCATTTACTGTATACTGGGCTTTTAATGTTGACAAAATTGCATCTCAAGGGAGGCTGTGCATCAAGATGTCTCTTTTTTCAAACAATGTGTAAGTAGTTCACTTACACATAAAATCTCAGTTGATGCTTAAAACTTCATTAGATATTAGCATATCTATTCAGTAGTTACAAGAAGATTTTTAGTTTGTTAGTTTTGGGGGAAAATGAAAAAAAAAAAGAAACAAACCAATAAGTAATAAAAATAAAGTCTGTTCCATCAGGAAATCTCCATAATAAATGTTGCTTTGATGCTCTTTGGTGTAGCATGAGAGAGAAATAGTGTAGCATGGAGACGCATGAGTTCTTTTTGCACACTATATAAACAATACATTAATACAGATTTGTTCTACAATTCTGAAGCATATAAAATAAACCTTTTGCACCACTTTGAATACATAAAAATATAATGCATGCATTGTTTTGAGATATGTGTAATGATGAGGGTGTGACAACAAGGGTAGAATCCAAACACAGTTTTACTAGAGTTGTCAGGCAGGCTAGGGTCAAAAAAGGAGCAAACAGGCATACACAGATGAATAATATGTAAGATGAATATATGTTTATGTGCTGTTATTTGACTATAAAGGCAATGAAAAATAACCTATTCATCCCCATACTGTAACAGTGAAATTTGTGAAACTACACAAAGAAAATATAGAAAAGTGCTTATTTTAGAAGAAGATTTCTGAGGGCCTTTAGAGACTTTTACATCTTATCTCTCTCTCTCTCTCTCTCTCTCTCTCTCTCTCTCTCTCTCTCTCTCTCTCTCTCTCTCTCTCTCTCTCTCTCTCTCTCTCTCTCTCTATATATATATATATATATATATATATATATATACTATGGGAAAAATATCTGTAAATCGGCAGTTTTCCCTATTTTGTGATTTTTATTTTGTGCTTTTTTAAATTTGTTTTAATTAGATTATGAGACACAGATTTTTTAACATCAAAAAGTTGGAAAAGTGACTTTTATTAATATTTTATTTTTTATTTTAATATTTTTATTAATAGGTTGGTGTTGTATATTACTGTGCAAATATCTTTAAATTAACTGCCAGTATATTTATATTTCAAATACATTACATTATTTTAAACTACTAAAATGTCCCAAGACCAAGAGATCGAGGTCCAATGATTTGATTCACAACTGTAAATAAACATAAATCACATGTGAATCAAAAAATACGGGAACTGTTAATTAAGAGATGTCTTTACAATGTATAAACAATGAGACCATGCTAACGTGATAGAGATATACAGCATAATTGAGTACAGCCCATTTTGAAAATTAATATTTGTGTCCATTTGTCAGTGAATATAACAACACAGGCTCATTGTGAAAACGTAGCCCTGCAGACGTTTCCGGAGACAGTGAATCACATAGGCCGAGGTACGTATGGCTGCATTTCATTTTTTTAAACGAAGGCTTGATGTCGTTCCTTTTCGCGCTTACCAGCTGACCGCTAACCTCCATATGGACGACATTCCAGCTGCAACCAGTTTGTCCCATTAGGGCACCATGTACGTAGGCGGATTTGAGATGCAGAGAGGAGTTGACCACGAAGACGGGGGTTCGAGTCCGGTGAAGAGCAGTTCCAGAAAGCAGGTTAGACAAAAACAGAATCCAAAATATAAAACAAACAAGTGAATAGCAGGGTGAGAATGTGGTAAAATCTGAAAACGTGGTAAAAAAAAAAAGTCAGACGAGGGCTTTTATTTTTTTGGATTGCTTTTGAAACGTGTTGGTTGGGTTTAGGGAAGTGGGTGGGTGGGTCAATCGATAAAATTGGTTGGGTTTAGAGAAGGGGGAGGGCGGGTCAGCCGAGCATTCGCTCAGTCAGTCAGAAAGTCTGTCAAAAAGTGAGTCGACAGCAGCCTCTGGTGGGTTTACGCGAGAACAGCAGGCGCGAATGGCAAATTGTGAGGGAAATTGCGAGGGAGGGAAATTGGATATCGCAAAAGGCATACACAGCGACCTCTGGCGGATTCGCAAAAACAAAAACTGCAGAAAAACGTGTCGCCGGGACGTATTTCGCGGTCTCCAGAACCGTCCGTGGAGGTACGTTTTCAGAATGAGCCTGGGTTGGAACATAGGCAATGTATTTTGGTGCATTTAAACAAAACAGATTTATTAAACATATATATTTATTAAAATATTATTTTAGTCACCAAGCATATTTAGAAATTGAAAGATAATACAATTAAATTGAAGCTAAATATTGAAAAAAAAAATGACAACCTACTAAAATTTTTTGCTTCTCTTGATTTTTCTACTTTTTTTTTATTCATTTTTTTATATTTTCCTATGACATAAATTTGTGTACTAGTTTTTGGATCGCTATCGTATGTTATTTTGTTAGATAAGCTTTAGAGTTGGCTTCAGTACTGTAATGTGAAAACGCAGGTTAATTAAACAGAATGATCAGGCAAGCGACGGTCAACACAGGGGCAAACAGATGTATACAGGAATGGTCGATAATGTATACCTTGTGGTCGATAAAAGAGGTAGAAAAGGCAGTTAGCAATCCATGTAAACAAACAAAACAAAGCAAGGTTCAAACACGGGGAGCAAGGCAAGGAAAACGTGTCGTAATGTTCACAAGCAGTTTATCAAGACTGATAGCCATATATATATATATATCAGTATATCGCTAACGGACTACAAATCTGCTGGTATATGGACTACAATTCCTGTTATGCAACACACACACACACACCAGCTCCAAGTCTCCATTGATTAAACTTCCACAACTGATGCTGCTCATGGACTGATTACACCACATATATATGGCTCAGGCTAGATCGCTTGTGACCATGACAGGTACTGACTAATCTAATGTATATGCACAAATATAATATTGTATAACTTCATATAAAAAATTGGAATTTAAAACATAGATTTATGAGGGGTGTACTTATATATGCTGAGCACAGTATTTTACAGCATTAGAAGAAACAGACATTTTATCTAAAACATTTTTAATTACAGTATAAATCATTTATTTAAAAAAACAATCATTTGTTTGGTAAGGCAGTTAAACAAAGAGACCAAAAATTAAGCAGTTTTGTGAATAGTTTCCACCCCACAGTACCAGAAACATAACAAAACAAATGTGGCTTAAAAAAAGAGACATGTACCAAACCATTGTTTTTCATACCATTACATCCTGCATTTTTTAGAAGCAGCCTGTCAAATAATACACCATTTTTACACACGTACCCCCTATCGAAACCTAGTGTGAACACTGCAACCTGTTAATACGGCAGATCAAATGCAATTTCATGTGGTGTAAAACGCCCTTTGTACAATTTCCAACAAGGTAAATAACAGGAAAATGATCTGATGCATGTCACACTGCGGCATCTCAGACTGGCGAATACTTCAGAATAATTGTTTCATTTGTATACGTTCAGGGAATTAAAGCGTTTGATGCAGTGAGGCCGCTAAAAATAGAAATCACGCTGAGAATGCAGCAATGCTTTGAAGCCAAGCAAAAAAAAAAAGAAGAAGAAATCTAAAAGACCCTCTCCTTTTCTTCTCCTTGCTCACACTCCAGCACAAACATGCACCTAGGCCCCATGAATCTTGATTGTGGGTGGAACAACATTAGCACAGTCACATCTCTTATTTGAGTGCCTCAAATCAGCAGGCATCCCTCCTGAATAAAAGATGAGCCTCCATTGCATCTACTCTGCGTAACACAGACTAGTGCGGTGGGACTACGGTAAACTTTCAATGACGCAAGTAAAGCTGTCTGTTAGCATCCTGCTGCATGTCTGTCCCTGTGACGAACAGAGACGAACTTGTGTGTGTTTGTGCAAGTGAGACATCGGTGTGATTCACAAGAACATCGTTTGCTTCCCGTCCAGGCTGCAGCCGGCCCAGCATGCACTGCTGTTTAATTAAGACTTACAGCCCAAACGGCGGGCATGACAGCTGTTTCATACGCAGCCAATTAAAAGAGCCGCAGGCCCTGTACTGCAGTGCAAAACCACTCTGTTACTATCAAATGGAACACTCTTCCCTTACAAACTTAGTGTTAGTTTTGTTAACAAAATATATATCAAAAGAATAGTCGTTGGAAAGCTTGTTTTCATATGGCAAAGGTTTGCGTTTCCAATCAGAGTGAGGGACTAATCACAATATTCAGTGTTCAAGTTTATTTGTGTAGAGCAGGGGTGCCCAAACTTTTTCTTAAGAAGGGCCAAAAGCCAAACTTGATTTAGGGTGGTGGGTTGGAGGTAAATATACCAAACTGTAAAGTTGTCATGGTAATTTTCTAATTTATTATTATAATTTATTATATAATTTTATTACAATTTATTATATAATTGAATTGATACTATATTATATTTTATTAATTCATTTATTTACTTTTTAGCTTTGTCCCTTTATTAATCTGGGGTCACTACAGCGGAATGAACAGCCAACTTATCCAGCCTATGTTTTACACAGCGGATGCCCTTCCAGCCGCAACCCAACATGGGGAAACAAGCTGTAAACAAAGCCATGGAACATCTTAGAAGCCAATTGTCTGATTACTTTAGGACCCTTAACAAGTGGGAGGCACATATGCAAACTGTTGCAATTCCTACACCGTTCACCTGATTTGGATGAAAATACCCTCAAATTAAAGCTGATTGTCTGTAGTTAAAGCACATCTTGTTGCATTTCAAATGCATTGTGTTGGTGTATAGAGCCAAAAATGTTAGAATTGAGTCGATGTCCAAATATTTATTGACCAACCTGTATAAATGTGCATCTGTTTTTTTATTATCAAAATAGTAAAAATTTTGAAGGATTTAAGATTATGATGATGTCATAACAGTCTTGTGAACAGGGTGTATAGTTTGCAACATATTTAAGATATGCGACAAAATGACAGGCAGTTCTGTTCCGTTCCCTATTGACTTGCATTGTTTGTTTAATTTTATCATTTTGCTTTTTTTTCTTATTTCAATTTTTTTCCTTGCTCTTGTATCTGAACAGCCAATCAGAGCACTCTCTTTTCTCTTTCTGTTTTCCCTTATAGTGTCTTTGCAAAAAGTAAAGAAGCAGATGATCATATTCATGTATTTTAATTTAGCTTTAAAACTGTAAGGCATGAACTTGGAATAACACACTGCTGTTTGCTACTGGTGTGGATGCAAATACAATTATTATTATATTTATGTTTGTCATTGTCATTCTTAATGCGAATGGATCTTTAGCTATATTGTCTACATCTTGCTGTCTTGGGCCAGTTTATCAAAATCATTCGCTGAAGCCAAATACTGATACTCATTTTCACATCCGCATAGTCAATATATATATAACTATTATGTATGGAGAGAGATTAGACTCAATAATAATTCACGCAAAAGACACGATGTACACATGCGTAGCCAAATTCACATACGTAAAATATTTATTTATACTTACAAAAACAATTCACATGCACAAAATAAAAATACATTTTCATAAAATACGTTTCACAAATGCAAAACACCATTTGCAAATATATACGAGTGTACAAAAAGTTTTGAATGTTTAAAATTCACGAGTTCATCCTGAATGACAATGTGCAAATCCTCTCTCACGTACGACTCACCCTGAATACGAGTGTGAGCATTTTTGAGACTTTCCTGTCAGCACAAACCTCCCACGTGAGTCACTCGTGCCCTGTAGCCAATAAGATGCGAGCTTACATGTTGGTTAGAGGAACAGACTGCGCAAAAGGAGCGCAGAGTGGTTGACATCGAGTACAGCTCTCATCTGATTGGCTGAGAGGTACGAGTTGCCTGTTTCTGGCAGGAAAGTCTCAAAAGTGCACACACTCGTATTCAGGGTGAGTCGTACGTGAGAGAGGATTTGCACATTCTCATTCAGGATGAACTCGTGAATTTTAAACATTCAAAACTTTTTGTACACTCGTATATATTTGCAAATGGTGTTTTGCATTTGTGAAACATATTTTATGAAAATGTATTTTTATTTTGTGCATGTGAATTGTTTTTGTAAGTATAAATAAATATTTTACGTACGTGAATTTGGCTATGCATGTGTACATCGTGTCTTTTGCGTGAATTATTATTGAGTCTAATCTCTCTCCATAATTATGTATATGTATGGTTGCATTCATCATTTTGCCACTTGCCATTGTGTAGTGTTTACCACTTCAGATTACTGAGTGAAAGTGGAGCAAGTAATTTGAGCTGCTGTGATTGAGTGGAGGTGGGATCTGATTTGCATATTCATTGATCTGCATATAAATGAGGAAAGAGTGCAGAGTTATAACCATTTTAAGCCATGTGGAAAATTTATTTATTTTTTTTGATGTGTCATTTTGGTTATGAAAAATATGTTTCAAAGAATAAAACCAGCCACTGCAGAGGGACTTGAAGCATATGCATTCTGTTTGTTTGCTATTTGGCGGATTGCCCTTGGTTGTTATTTGGCATATGCTCCTATTTATGGTATTTATACTGTTAGGAGCCACAAAGATGTTTACTCATTTAACACACTTCTGTGCAAAGAGACGTACAAATGTAATAGGAACGTTCTGTGAAAGTGTGTGGCACACAGACTGCCACTGTTTATGCATTTGTTAATTTACTTTTCTGTTTTAGCATATAATTCTTATTTATTTATTTTTATTTACATTTACTAATTGTTTTTTTAATTAGATGGAGCTGGGGTTCATTGATCAGTTAATTCATTTAACAAAAATGCCAATGTCCATCATTTTCATTCTCAATTTGTGAGTTAGCAACAGTATAGCAAAACAGTGTATTATACTCAGTGGTGGAAAGAGTACTGAAAAATCATACTTAAGTAAAAGTACCATTACTTGCCTAAAAATGTAATGCAAGTAAAGTAAAAGTATCTATTGTAATTATTACTCAAAGTATGAGTAAAAAGTAGCCCTTTCAAAAGTACTCAAGAGTAGTGAGTAGTGAGTATTACGCTGTAAAAAGCATTTACATTTAATTTGTGGATATGTTTAAACGTAACAACGTTCTGTTGTGCGATTTAATTTAGTTATTGCCCAGCAAGCACACAACGTTATTAGACATTAATATTAGGTTAGATTTAGGTTGTGATGTAAGGTGACCAAAATTCAATGTCTAGCCATCGACTAAGGACAACGTTATTTTCATGTCCAATAACGAACTCAAATGATGTTGATATTTGGCGGATTTTAGGTTGTGTTGGAAAGTGACCAAAATCCAACATCGAGTCAACATCTTAAACCAATGTCATATTGACGTCAAATACTGACATTTATTCGTCAGGTGTGGCAACCAAAATATAACATCTGATAGATGTCATAGTGGTAACGTCTGGACAACCTCAAGCTGTAACATCTTTAGACGTTGATATTTGGTTGAATTTAGGTTGGACGTTGGACATTGACATCGGCCTGACATTGCGTTCTGAGATCAATCCGATTTACACTACCAAACAAAATCCAACATTCTCATAATGTTGGGGTACAAAGTCAATCTGACGTCATGTTGATGTCTTTTGCCTGCTGGGTGTTTAAGGCCATTTCAGTAAACATCCGTCATCTTCTCATCAGTGACATGCATCTAAACAGTCTCTGGGTCAATACGTGCAAAGATTTTGGACATCTTCTTGGACACTTTTAAGGCTTCCAAACAGTTTGTTGCAACTATAATTCGCCCATGTCTTGAGGTAGTTAATTATAATGCGATTTACCTTCTATGTGTGATTTGATTAGATGGGAATAACAGGACTGATTTTTCTAATTTTCATAGACAAGAAAAAATAAAGTAGTGACTGCAGGATGAAGGAAAGTAGTGGAGTAAAGTACCAATACTGCACTAAAAATGTACTCAAGGGAAAGTAAAAGCCCAGATATTAAAAAACTAATTAGTAAATTACAGTTCCTGAGAAAAACTACACAATTACAGTAATTTGAGTATTTTTAATTTGTTACTTCACACCACTGATTATATTGTATATGTTACTGGCAATGTGAATTGTATAGAATGTCTGATGGTTTTAGGCAAAGTATGAAATATCAGGGTTTTTTGTAAAGATTTTGCATACTTTTGCAAGGCGTTTTATTCAATTCCTAGGCATTATATAATAACAGGTATCATTTAGGCAAAGTGTCAGAAGAGCACAACAAAAGCCTTTATTGATCATTATGTATTTTAAAGTGAAGCGAATACAAAATAAAGCATATTATGTTCTTACCGGAAAAACAATGACAGCAGAACTGAGATTGAAGTTACAATATTGTCTGTGATGTGGTAGTCAAACCTCGTACCAGCAATATGCTTGTCTTACAATAATGTTTAACACTTGCATGCTTTAATCGGCATCATCAAACAACAACCCAAGTGCCACCACTAACGTCAGTGGCTGGAAAAATGATGGGGGTAGGCCAGTTTCATACAGTACTTCTATAGAATGCCTAGGCAATGTAATAAGTAGCAATCGTTTCATACTTTGACATTTGATTTTAGGCATTGTATACATTTCCTATGCATTCTATTAACCTTATTGTTCACGTACGAGCAGGTGCAGCCATTTGATTCTCTTTGGCTTAAATCTTCCAGTCTCATTCACTTCCATTCATTTTTTGTTCCCTAAAAACGTCCTATTTTTAAGACATCAGTGTACTCAACATGGCTTTTGTTTAAAGTTTAAAAGAATGCTTCGACATCCAAATATCCAGCCTAATCCCACTAGGAAATTTTGTCAGTTTAGTGGTTAATTCGTACAAGAATTAAGAAGACATACAGTCGTATGAAAATGTACAATTTTAAAAAGGAGGCGTGGCATCCAACCCCACCCCTAAACCCAACCGTCATTGGGGGATAAGCAAATCATACTAAATTATACATATGAAATTGTACAAATTCATTCAAATTTTTTTCTTTATTCACTATTTTTACCTGGAGATACTCATCCCAAGGCATCTAGAGATGTGCAGCACCATTGATGTAATCTAAGGCGTGTGAAGAGATGATGCCAAGGTATCCATAATCCTGGACCAGGCTGTATCCTGAGCAGATGCTATGGCGGTTATGGAGGAGCGGAGAGCATGAGATTGACTCCTGAAAGACCACAGTGACAGATGAGTCTTCGCAATAATCCTGTGGGCTAGACTGATTGCCCGCCGGTGACCTACTCACACCTGCAGTTCTCCACGATGGATATCCGTGTTCTCCAACCTCCAGCGCCTAGACTGCAGCTCTACACAGGAAGTTAGGCCAAAGGAGAAATGGTCGTGCCCAACTGAGCCTGGTTTCGCTCAAGGTTTTTTTCCTTCACTTTTGTCAATTGGTGAAGTTTGTTCCTCGCCACTGGCTTGCTTGGTTTGGGACTCGTGGAGCTGCATATTGATGGATTTGCTCTTCAGTGTCTAAACTTTCAGCAATGAAATTTAAACTACACTGAACTAAACTAAACTGAACTTCAACTCTGAAAACTGGACTCATACAGTTTCAGTTTTACAGAACTTCTATGTTAAGCTGCTTTGACACAGTCTACATTGTAAAAGCGGGAATTGAATACGAATTAGCCATCAAAAAGTTACAAATTGCTGTGAGATAATGTTGAAATATCCCGAACTTTTAGATGAAAATGTATATATGCTGATTAAACTGATTAAAGCATCACATAGCAATGTGGATGTTTTCAAGAGCTCTGCACTCCTGTCATCACATCATGTTTATTCATAATATTAAAACTCATCAAAGGTGAAAAACTTGCCAAAGATGTGGTGCTCATGCCAAATACATACGTATATGATTACACAGATTACACAAAATTATACAGATTACATGGATTTTGCTACAATAACATGTACAGTAACTGTGCATGAAAAAAAACTGTATTGTCTTTGTCTTGTGGTTTGCACCATCTTGGTGAAACAAATTTGTGCTGGGCCATTTATTTGTTGTAACCAAGGTTTATTGGAAATATATATGCTTCAGTCTACATTTTTGTGAAACCAAAAATACATTGCTCCGGGTCTGTTTTATTAACTGTTTTGGATGGCAAATCCATTGGAGGGCGCTGTCTAGAATTTGTCAAATCTGAAGTATGTTAGACTACATTATGCTGTTTTTGTACAGTGCACAAACACAAAAAGGCAGTGTTTGTTATACAGATCATCTAGACCAGTGTTTCTCAACTGCGGACCATCAGCTTTGCACGTTATCCATGTCTCCTTAACCAACACACCTGATTCAGATCATCAGCTCAGTAGCCGAGACTAAAAGACCTGAAATGGGTGTGATAGACAAAGGAGACATCCAAAACATTGACAGTGATCCTCCAGGAACGTGGCTGAGAACCACTGATCTAGACCAGCAAACCACTCACTTAGACTTTATCCGAAATCGCGCTCTATATCCTAAAATAGTGCACCATTTAAGGCAGCAGCTTTTTTGTGGTGTCTGAAACCATAGTGGACGTTACGAAGTGCATTCAATCAATCCCACAATGCAAAGTAATACACTCGACAGCTAGAAAATCCCCATAATTCAGTGCACTGTGAGAGATCTTGTGTAACCCCTGCGGTTCTACAACCCCCAAGCCGCTCTGAGCTGGGATCAAACTGGTGACTTTTTGCATGAAATTCCGGGAGTTTTCCGGGAGACAGAACAAAACGGGAGATGGGTCTGAAATACAGGAGTCTCCCAGGAAAAACGGGAAGGTTGGCAGGTATGGCTAAAGACCATGGTGTAACCCCGCCGGTCCTACACCACCCAACCCACTATGAACTGGAATCGAACCGGCAAATATCCGCATGGGAGTTGGTTGCTCTACCGAGGAGGCTAAAGACATGGCCTCTAGCATCTGTAGCCAGAGCACCTTTAGAGGTCAAAGGAGCGAGATTTTTCTGCACAGCACCTCACTGGCTGGCCTACGCTATGCTTGCACAAGATGCACAAGACCGCAGGATGGCATCTGAAGCACAATCCTATTGGTGTTTGATTAAAAACTAAATATTAAAGTATTCATTAAAGTAACGTTTGTTTACATGACAGAAATCAAATGTCTTTGTTTCATTACTAATAGTCAGCTCGCTAAGTGTTAAATAACTATCATAGGGTCTAACCAATAGGTTCAAAGAATCTAATCTAGGAATTCATCGACCAGCAAAGCATAAACAAAAAGTCATCCCTTCCAGTACACTGAGTGCTCCAATTCACTCACTCATTTTATTCACTCCTTCAAGTGGACTATATTAGTGTACTAAAGTAGGGAATAGTGAATGAGTGTAAAGGGGGCAATTTCAGTATTTCCCATACTGAAACGCAACCCTGAAAACCTAAAACAGGGTCTTTAGCATTTTTAAAACGCTCCATGGTGGAACAGTGGCTCAGTGGTTAGCACTATACCCTAAGAAGATCACTGGTTCGAGACCCAGCTGGGCCAGTTGGCATTTTTGTGTGGAGTTTGCATGTTCTCCCCGTTCGTGTTTCCTCTGGGTGCTCCGGTTTCCCCCACAGTCCAAAGACATGCACAATAGGTGAATTTAGCTTATCTAATTTAGATAAGCTAAATTAGCTGTGGTGTATGTGTGTGAATAAGTGTGTATGGGTGTTTCCCAGTGCTGGGTTGCAGCTGGAAGGGCATGCGCTGTGTAAAATATATATTGAATAAATTAGCGGTTCAATCTGTTGTGGTGACCCCTGACAAAATAAAGGGACTAAGCCGAAGGAAAATGAATGAATGAAAACACTCCATTTTCACTTTTGGATGATGCTGGAGTAATGTGGATGCCAGGTGGATCCGTAACAAAAAGTATGTGTTTTAAAATGAAAACACACCAGCATAAACACAGCCTGAAAGGTGAAACATTTGCACCCACTCACAGCACATTGCTTTGAGTAAAGCAGCTTACATTCATTCATTCATTCATTCATTCATTCATTCATTCATTTTCTTTTCAGCTTAGTCCCTTTCAAGAGTTCACACTTAGATGATGCTCGACTATGATAGCAGGTTTGGCATGCTGTCCCGGGAGAGAACCCTGAGCTCGCAGATAGATGAGCCCAAGGTCCCCGCCTGGTCAATGAGCACTAGGAGGGATACGAGATCAGGAGTTTCTCGAGTGCCCCCTTTTGCTATGTATGCATTAAGTGCTTGTGACTGTATTACGATTCACTTATGTACAAGTTTTTAGACTGTGGGAGGAAACCGGAGGACCCGGAGAAAACCCATGCAAACACAGGGAGAACATGCAAACTCCACGCAGGGAGTGCCGACTGGCTCAATTAGAACTTGAACCTGTGGCCTTCTTACTGCGAGGCAGCTAACCACTGAGCCACCGTGTTGCCCAATCATGAAAGAGGAGGAGGGAGAAAGGAAGGATGGGGGAATTTTCCAAAAACGAAGATAAGGAATGAAGTTTAGGCAGGATATTTATTGTAGTTTTAGAATGATCTGATAGGCTAGCTAATGATTAGCAATGAGGATCAGCTGTAGTTTGGAGAACGCCCACCAAAGGCAAAAAGGGTGGTATATCCAGCTGCTGGATTTAACGGTAGGAAAGGAAGAAACGAGGAAAAAAGAGATGTATAATATATACACGTACATATAAGTATGCACACATGTATGTGATCGCATATATACATCAATAGCATATACATGCGTGTATATGCAGACTCTCATGCAAATGCGCAGTTGCCTGCTGCATGCATATGCGAATGAATCTGGGCTAGAGAAGGGGCAGTGACGTGACTCGAGCACAAAGTCACAGCTCGGGCAATTGAGCTATCAAAGGCAGGTTCTAGCGGGAGTCGGTTGGCGGTGAAGACTCCCACTAGAGGGTTAGCTTAGGGGCGCCAGCATTTTTTTATTAATTTTTTTATATAGTGTGTAACGTGTGTCCGAAACACGTGAGTGTAAACAGACGTACGTCCACGTCACTCGCATGTACATGCATTGATGTGCAAAAACGCACGCGGATGCGTACTCGTTTGCTGCATACACATGCGAATGTAGCTGGGCTGGGGGGGGCAGTGACGTGACTCGAGCACGAAGTCACAGCTCAGGTAAGATGAGCTATCAAAGGCTGGCTCTTACGGGAGTCAGGGAGTAGGGGAGACTCCTGGGAGCACTGGGTGGCGGGGAAACTAAGGAGTTTGGATAGAAGGAAGCATAGTTGGAAGGAAAAAGGAGTATAGGCTATATTGCCCATTTCTTTAAAGCCAATAGCTGTAAAGCTTCAATCTAGGCAAATTAGACTCTTGATGTAAGATGAGGAATTCATCTGGAAGGGGTCATTTTAGCTGCCTTGAGGTGGCTTTGGTTGAGGCGGATATATGATTTGAAAGCGTCAGAAGACCACCTTCCTAGTGTTTGTATGTGCTGTTGTGATTATCCATTGTGTGCTGCTGTGGTGGCGGATCCAATTCTAAATGAGTGTCTGGAGTATGATTCTGGTGAAAAGCCTGAAATGCGAAGGACTGCTTTTAGGTGTTTTTTGAAACCAAAGCGTGTAACTGGGTGGAATGAGTCATCTATGAAAAAGGGGGAGAGGGGGCTGGAGGGTTTTCTTTTAATGCATGTATGCTAGGAGTGCTTGAGGCAAATGCAGGTCAGCTTCTGCCATGATCTCTGAAATGAGAAACAAGAAAGAATCAGAAATGAAAAATTTTGTACAACATTGTATATGTACAGCAGGCATAATGAATTGTTTTAGCTGTAATCCATGCGAGGCGTCTTAATAAGGGCATGGGAAACTGTGAATGGAAGTGCCTTTTGTTAATACATGGTATGAAAGCTTTATTATCACAGTGTACAAGGATGGTAGAGGCGGGCATTCGTCCCTCCACAAGATGGCAGCTGGCTGGAGAGCTGAGGATATTGGGTGTGACTTGTCTGGTGGTCCTGGAAGTGCCTCTTGAAGACTGAGTAGGTGAAGTGATAGTGGGGTGTAAACCCTATTTATGATATAGAATTTTTTATTTTATTTTATTTATTTATTTATATATACTAATCTATTTAATACGGAGTCAATGGATGAAACATTACTCCATTTTTTAGAAAAGTTCTCCTCCTATTCATAGCAGTCAAGCGGGAAGTTAGTTTCTTTGTCGTTTTCACATCCAACCGACTTGCCATTATAAACTTGCATATATAACCAGCGAAACCTAATGGTGGAGGAGAAAACTCTCAAGGTTTTAAAATACTCCTTTACAGTATCACAAAATAAAGTTTTAACAGTTTTTAGGCGAGAACGTAGTTGATTCAAGCTCGAATCGGCAGTTATTCACAAAGATGGCGCGTCTTTGACGATGTGCCTCGGTTTATGCGAACTCTGACTCCCAGCATGCCAGCGGGAGCTTCGTCATCACCACCCCTGCCGAGAGCAGCTTTACTTCAGACAGTCCATCTTTTTAGTCTTTTAAATCGAATTTATTTATTTATTTATTTTTTCTGTTTACCAAATTGCTTAACGTTATCTTTGTTTCCTATTACTCGCATTTTGTACTTTGTACTTGTATAATGTCAAGTGTAGTTTAATAATTCTGATAATTAGAGACACGAGTCGTTGTATAATTAAGTTTACTTTTATGGTTATTTACGTTTATATTTTCTTATATCATAAATATTCTTTCATAACAATATTAATTATAGGGCCATGCTTTATATAATTAAATGGTTTTATTGTTAATGTACGGTGAAACTGATGAATCCATGGTTAGGTAAGTGACATTATAAGTACACTGTCATTCCATTTGAAGATGTACGCCTTGTGTCCTTACGTCCTCGGTTGTTCGTTCCTCCAAGTGTGAACTTGGTAAGTCTGAACTTTCAATGACGCAAGTCCGATTTTTGCATACTTGGTAATGAGAAACAACCTTTATGTATTTACGTGATGAGTCACTATAGCGTATTACGATTGAACTTCTATGCTCATTGTGTTTTCCACTAGCTAATAAGCAACTTTCAGAAGTTTATTTATTTATTTCATTTATTTATTTATTTATTTAATTATTTATTATTATTATTTTTTTTATTATAATTATTGTTATTATTATTATTATTATTATCATCATCATCATCATCATCTTTTTTTTTGTTTGTTTATTTATTTATTTATTTTATTTTAATATTTTTTATTTATTTATTTATTTTTTTAAATATATAATTATCATTATTATTATTATATTCGCAGTCTTTTGGAGTCATTCATAGCAGTCGAGGGTGAGGGCTGGACCATCGCAAGTTTTGGTAGCTCATTGGATGGTGGCACTTCTTTAAGCTATTGGTTCAATGGATTGTCAATCAAAAGTACCAAAGGTCGGCGGCCATTTTGTTGACCAAACTTCACTAGTGTTTATGTTTGGAAGGCTGTTTTAGTGAACGCACTCCAGCAACTAGTTTTGATGACATGGCTTTCCATGGATGTTTATCAAAGAATAAAGATGTTGTGGACTAATGTCTTACGGATTGCCTGGACCTTTGCAATCAAATTATAAGCTGTTGGAATGTTATGGATCTGCGGAAAGACGGGAGGCTTGAGAGGTGAGTTTCTTTCATTAAAATCATTCTATACATGAGTTAGATATTGTTTGCGAGGCTTGTCCTTTAAGCATGCTATATACGTTACCACAAGTGCACCGCTAGGACAGCAGTGAAAGTTTGGCTTTGTTGCCATGGTGTATATCGTCGGCGTCTTGGGAGTTTAGGCAGAGTTCGTGGATGGTGATCGAGTTTTTGGATTAATCTTGCTGGAGAAAAGGGTTGGATACCCGGCTGATGTGTTGTGTGAGGCAGTTGAAGAGGAAGGTTTTTTAGGTTGTTGAAGTTATAGTTAGAGATATGGTTATTGTTGTTTCTTGAAGAAGTAGTTGTTGTGGTGGTGGTGGTGGTGGTGGTGGTGGTGGTGGTAGATGTATTTGGCTGATGCGGAGCAGTTTTCCATTTCCAAAAACGAAGATCTTTCCAAAAACGAAGATAAGGAATGAAGTTTAGGCAGGATATTTATAGTAGTTTTAGAATGATCTGATAGGCTAGCTAATGATTAGCAATGAGGATCAGCTGTAGTCAATCATATAACGTGCTCCTCTCGAAATTAGTTTGTGAAACTTCACTTATTAATCTGGGGTCTTTTTACAACATATCACGTTTTACACAGCGGATGCCCTTCTAGCCGCAACTCATCTCTGGGAAAGCAGTTTACATTATAAAACATTAAAAACTGTCAGTGTTGCTTTCAACATGAGTGATATAGTTTAAATAAAACAGCTCGCTAGGGTTTATGTTTCTACTCAAGGACGTTTGAACTTGAATAGAGTAAATTAACTAGAGTGAATTCCCATGTCAAAGAAGGTATTCAAAGGTGTTTACCAGCCAGGGCAACCATTTCAGAAAGCTTCACTTTAGTGAGCTTCCAATTCAAACTCCTCAAACAATCTCTAACTGACATTTCTGTTCGCCTGATTTAGATTTTTAAGGGCTGATTTTGATTTATTTGTGTGTCCAGAATGTGTCTGTAAAGTTTCAGCTCAAAACACCCATCAGATTATTTATTAGACCTTCCAGAATAATAGAGTTTTTTTTTTTTTGCTTTGAACATATTGTAGCTGTTTTTGTTGCCTGTGCCTTTAATGCTTGCTCTGCTTACCCACCGTTCCCATGTGCTTGTCAGAGTGTGCCTCAATCTCCACCTCGGCTGCATCAGATAAACAGCACAGTGACAGACATGAAGGAAACGTAACATTTGTGAGAAATACTACAGTAACTTCCCCAATGATTATTTGATGTATTTGTTGTGGAGTTGCAATGATGAGTCACACACAATGTCATTACAAAGTTCACCCAC
Organism: Danio aesculapii; assembly: GCF_903798145.1. Classification (NCBI taxonomy): domain Eukaryota; kingdom Metazoa; phylum Chordata; class Actinopteri; order Cypriniformes; family Danionidae; genus Danio; species Danio aesculapii. Next base: position 44,469,287 of record NC_079437.1, on the reverse strand, counting down.
ACAGACACACACACATACACAGTGTGCGTGTTAAACTTTGCACTGTTGCATGGCAAACGTGACAGGATACACGTTAATATCCACTGCTTTATGGATATCTGTTATGTTAATGTACAAAATAAACCTGATTCAACGTCCACAAACCGGGATTAAAGCGTCTTCTTTTATCATTTTACTGACATGCGGCTGTGGTGATAAAGTAAAGACGGTAAAATCGCTGTAATTCTGTAATTTTAAATTTGTAAAACTCATAATGGATCACATTTTATGATGACTGATGATCACAGAGAGCTAAACAGATCTTATAATCCCAGTTGCTTTGCACATGTCTTGTCTTGTTTATTTGATTATAAGAGTTACTACCCAGGTAGCAAAGAATTCTGGCCCAGATTTGGCATAAAGCTGGCACAGCAGGCATTCTTCTGGCACTAACATACAGCATGTGGCAGAGGTGACACCGCCTTAAAGACTTGGGCCAGATCAAATGTAGTAAGTTTGGCCTATCTCAACCTACTTTTAAATGTATTTAAATTATTTTTGACTAGAGAAAAATTCTACCTATCTGGTCGCTTTGAGAAAATGTGTGGCCATAAAGCTACATTGGTTTATCAAACTCATTGCAGTCGTGACACACCAACATATCTGGCCCAGTTTTGGTTATCAACTTGGCTGAGACTTGTTCCAGATATGCTCCATGTTTGGCCCTTGTCTGGAAGCCAGACTTGGTCCAGTCATGTACCGTAATTCACTGCAGATCTGGGCCAGAGAAATTTTGCTATGTGGGTATGCTTATACTAAGCGTTACTAATACACGGCTGTCAATCAATTCAGTGGGCAGGGAAACTGCAGTCCTATGTCGGGGTGGGCTTCAAAATGGGAGGGATTTGGATCCTATTTTAACATCAGGAAATTTTAATAAGAGGCTTATTGTCTTTATATCACCCCAATATGACTGTGGACACACTATACCTACACACACTTCTATCCAAACAGCTTACAAATTATGATTTTCACCATTGGTGCCCTTTACAATGACATCCTTTTAGTTCGTTTTTCAATTATTACTTAAAGTTTATTGGGGTCTTTAAAAAAAGGAGATCTGAGATACTTTATTGAGATCACACAGATTTAAAAGACCATATATAGTGGCTGGGTGTGCAAGGTTTTTCTCTGAAACAGCAAAAAATAAAGTGGCAGCACCGTATGAAGGATCTGCCCTTCAATCCCCTATCAACAGCACAAGAGACAGCCCAGGTTGATATTAATTCTGGTGCTCTCGAAAGTTTGGACAGCTGTTTCCAGGTTGTAATACGTTTTCATTCTCTTCTTTATCTCCCACGAGACACCACTTCGTAATTGCCCTCGTAATTGCATTTTTTTCACTCGCATTGATTGGCGCTCCCAGCTCTAATTTCATTACATGCTGATTTGTGAAAGAAAATAAAGCAGAAATATTTTGCAGCCAAACCACAGGTCATTTGTCTTTATAACCCTTCTGCTTGGACATGCAGCACTCCGCTAAGGCAATAAAACCATTACTGGCCGCTTTAATAATATAAGGTTGCAGTGAAATCCGCTTTGACGTCATTGAGGAGATGTGGCAGGTGTCTGCAGGTCAGACAGGTGGTTATGATGACCGGCTCAACTCTGAATGGTTTCAATAAGATGAAGACAAGTTCAGAGTGAGATCAGGTGGAATAAAAATGCCCTAAGCCCTGCAGCAGGCTAGGGAAGAAGAAGAAAAACATGCTGGATGGAGGCTGATAGTTATCGTGTGAGAATAGCGTCGCTAGCCAAGCAGCCATAATAGGAATCCAGCGGCTCAGCCAAGCCATGCAGTCAGTGTGATTAAACCAGTAGCAGGACAAATAGAACATTCATAATCCGCCCGTGTCCGTCTCAGACAGTATTACGTCTATATTTCGCTCGCTCACAAACGGAGCAACAGCTGCATTAAATTTGCGAGCAGGCTCCATACTGTCAACTATTGAATTTCCCACACCCTGTTCTCTAATACTCCTCTCTCTCAGTGGGAAATCTGTTTTGTGATAGACTGCCTGGTTTCTCCCAGAGCCCCTTGAGTGTGCCATCTGTGCTCGTGCTGTTGTGGGAGTGTGCGTAGGTGTGCGAGGGCTGGAGAGATGGGCACAAACTTATCCACACCAACAACAGGGCACAGCACTATGTTTTCAACAGATTAACCAACACTTTCACATGGGAAAAGAGTCAGGACATGGCAGAATTTGAAGACTTGTTTTCAAGTGTTGATTTTGTCAGTATGGCATTTGTAAAAAAAAATAAATAAATCAACCCGATGTACTATCTTCATAAATATTCCCGGTCTTGTGAATTATTCATGCTCACGCATAATTCCAAAGAGAATCATACTTGTCATTGAAAGCTTTTATTACTTGCTCTGCCTGGGAAACAGCTTGAAACAAGCAAGTCCTTTTTATTTTCAGCTCATCAACTGCAACTTTTAACACCAGTTTCTTGATGTAATCAATTTGCAATTAATCTTATTTACAATACTGTATGTTTTATTGTATTATTTACAGGCCCGTAGCCAGGGGAGTTCAAGTAGTTCGAAAGATTCACCGCTCACTGATAAAGGTCCAGAATTTGTCCCATACATGAGCTCATTTGTCCTATTTTGACTGCTATGTCAACATAAATTGTCAAAATAACTCATCGAAGAAGACTTAAGACCGAGAAGAAGTGAAGTCATCTTTTATTACTGATCTACTGTATTTTATTTTACTTTACTTACTTTTATTTATCTTTATATTTTTTATTACTAAAAAATTAGTAATAAAAAAAGTTGTGAAGCACCAAAAGTTAATTTTGAAGCCTATAAAAGTTAATTTGAATACTAATTAGGCTATTGTAGTTATCCATGAATTTTGAATGAAATGTATGTTTTACAAGAGAGGCTAGAAAAAATCAGGAAGCTCTACATTATTATTATTATTATTATTATTATTATTATTATTATTATTATTATTATTATTATTATTGTTATTGTTATTATTATTATAAAGGGACTAAGCCAAAAAGAAAATGAATTATTATTATTATTATTATTAATATTATTATTATTTTATTATTATTATTATTATTATGTTTAATTTTTTTAGTATTCAAGTGGCCAAATTCTGACAGGAAAGTTGAATAGGCTGGCCAGTTTGTTTTTTGCCTAATAAATGACAATTTACTTAGCCTTATTGGGCAGTTTTTAATTTAAAGCCTTAATAGATTCATTTTCCCCCAATGATATATGATGTGATGAATTTGTATTAAAAATAATATCCATAAATAAGTTTTTTTTTTTTTTTCTTTATTCTAAATCTTTAGGAAATGTGGTTATGATGACCACCCAACAAGCTAGTTCAGCTAAAAATAGTGCTTAAAATGACACTAAAATGCAGTATTTAAACCTCATAGTTAAATAGAAAATGAAGCGAATAACTGCAAAAAGGTCCATTTTTTGAGAAAAAAGAACTACCTCTTTGACCTGGCTGGCTACGAGCCTGTTTATGATACTGTAATACAGTATTACAGTAAAAATACCCATAAAATAGCAGTTTTCTGTCCAGTACATTTTCATGCTTTTATTTATTTTTTTTATTTATGTTTTTAAATTGCATTATGGGACCTTGATCCTTCTTTCAACTACTTTTAACTTTGAAAAGTTAGAAAAAAGTGACTTTTGTCAACATTTTTAAAAGTTTAAAGTGATATAATGTCACGGTCAGTGTTATATATTTCTCCACAAAAAACGTTGTAATAAACTGCCAGCACATGTTCTGTTATTTTACAGACTATACATATTATCTTATACATTGTAGCAAGTCTATTCAATTAGTTTGTCATGGGGGCCAGTTCATGAAGAGCATCCCAAATGAGGGGCCGGAGAGATATGACTTGCAATAGGAGTGATGATGACACAACAGCATATAAGAGCCCATATGTTGTATTTTTGCTGCTTAAGACACCCACGTTGTATTTTTCTACATTAAAATGTTAATATATTGTATTTTGAAACTACATATTATCAGTGCATTGTACATTAGGCTTGATTTAACAAACATTCAAATGTTGTAGTTCAAAGCACAACAAAAGCAGTGTATTGCTTAAGTAGGCTTCTTCTACATTCAGACACATTCATATGTTATGTTTTGAACTGCATAACAGTTATGGATGCAACAATTATAGATTTTGGTTGTACGATTATATAGTCTGAAGAATAATCATGGTTTCATAGTTATCACGTCTAATGTAAATTTAAGCTTTATATTAGGTAAGTATTTAAATAAACCGTTGTTATCGTTTGCGTTCATACATACATATTCATTTTGATAATTTGTAATAATTCGACTAACATATTTTTGTTTACATTGCACTGAAAGCCACGCACAACTCTTACCACTACGGCGTGAGAGGTTTTTTATTCGGTGCGTGTGGAAGGCACGAGCGCATCGCTCCGCTTGCACACATATTGGCATATATTCTTAAATTGGAAATAACGAACTTGTGCATAGAAACGACGTTACCGTGAATGGCTCGCTGCTATAATTAATCTGGTGTGTGTGCATATTAGCCTCAGTGTATAGCTCAGAACTTTAAACTAGCTCACAGATGGCATAACTTTGTTCAGTTGCAGCAGTTTCGTTTCGTGCAACAGAAACACAGCGTTGAGAATGCTTTATGATTAGGTTTCCAAATGCTGCTCGCACCACTTGCTCAATGTCAGGAGACTCTCTCTACACAGCCGTTAACTGCAGCTCGTGCTGTATTGAAAATATGCACGTCAATTCATAACTATAGTGGCCGTTTTTCGACTGAGCTAAATTTATTTTTGATGTGGTGGTCACACTATTTCGAGGGCTGGAACAAATTGCCTTGCTGGCCGCCAATTGAATAGCCTTGCATTATAGTATTTAAAACTTCTGAAATGTCAATAAAAGTCAACGTCAAAAAAAAAAAAAAAACATTTTCAACATCAAAAGTCAACAGAGCAAAGCTAAAGGTCCTATGCAATTCATATGCAATTGTGTGTGTGTGTATGTGTGTGTGTATGTGTGTGTTTGTGTGTGTGTGTGAACAGTCTGTAGATGCATGTAACACGAAAACCGCATGGATGCAGGACTGATGTTTATTTTTATTTTTCTCTGATGCTCGAATTAAGTTATTTTTATGTAATATACACTGACGCTGTTGACAGAAGAGTAAAGCGCAGAATGTAGAATGCGGCCTGTGTGAGTTTGATCGATTATTCTGCTGCAACACGAGTTAGGTGAGCTATCCTGTATTTTTTTTTTTACCTAACTCAACGCGTTACATATGTCTGTCACACATATTCAGAAAAAGCATATGTAAGTAATTTGAAATGTAGACATATCTTTTGCGAGTTCGTTATTTGACATGTAGAACGCAGGGAAAGCAGCCGCCGCTGAAGACTGTGGGTGTTTACAAGTAAGTTAGCTAAATTGTTTACTGTGCCAAACAACATTTCCTGTTTTTTACAACCTTGTTTATGTCCTCGCTACAACACTGTGCATGTCATAGATCAGTTTCAACAAATTAAAAATACTTACAGCTTGTGGCTCACAATCCACAGCTTCTACTTGTTAGTGCTGCTCCTGTGATGAGATCCAGCACTGAACTGGGAGAGATTCTGGAAGTTCTCCTTTGTCAAATGATAGCTATATATTTTTATAAATCTCTGGAACATAATTAAAATTAAATAGTAAACACTTCTCTTTCTGTGCCGTGTCCATTGGAAGCCCAAATACAGAAATAAAATAAGCTCTGTGGAAATAGCAGCATTTGGACGCCATTTTAGCTTTCTCTGCTATAACATAACAGTGCCTCTGGCCACGCCCCTTTGGTGCGCAGGGTGCATGCACGGTGAATGCGCGTTAACCTGGAGGGTTTATGATTTCATTAACCCAGATGTATTTTTTTGTAGTCCCCAAACTTCATTCACTGTAGGCTAGCTAACTCTGTAAAGGCCAATGTCAGAGATGTTGTTTATGTTCACACAGGTACTTTACACATCAACTAAAGTTTAAAATATGATATCGTAATGGACCACCCTTTTAGCAGATTTTTTACAGTGTATTAGTCGTATACTGCATAGTAAAATGTGGTAAAACAGAACCTTGTTTTTATTGATAGGTAAACAGGATGTGTTTTGATGAGCAGATGCACAAGAAACTTTTTGATTGACAGATTTTCAGATTCTCTAAAAATGAGGCAGATTTCTGTTTCTGCAGGAGTAGATTCCATGTGGGCATGCTTACTGCTGCCACTTTTTACATATATGGTAAACAGGTGTCCCATGATACTTAAGAGCTTGGTAAAAAAAAACAAATATATAAATAAATAAATAAATTTTCTGTGAAAAGTATAACAGATGCTGAAAATGTAAATACAAAACAGCCTAGGTTGACCACCTGTCTGACAATTTAGCAAGACAAGTAAATACCCATTTCATTTTTGTTCATTATTTAGTAATGCATCAGCGCCGATCTGTCAAGCTTATTTTTCATCTGTGTTTTTCAGGTTATTGAAAGTATTTTTTTAAATGTATATTCTTAGATTATATAAAAAAAGTGCTTCTTTCTGTATGATAAACCATACACTAAGCCAAAGTGAGGGAGTGGGTAAATTAAAGAAGAAAATTAACATTTAAAATGTTTAAGTGAAGTTTTACAAACTAATTTTTTGACAGGAGCACGTGATATGATTGATCATGGATGGTCTCTCGTCTGTAATCATTACTAAGCCAATCGAATCATTCCAAACTCACCATAAATAGCCTGACTAGCATCACTCTCTCATCTTCATTTTTTAAAGAAGCCCCCCACCCACCCTATCTCCCCTTTTCCTCCTTTAGGGGGAGCTCTTGAGAACTACCTTATCTCGTACCTCCTTGCATGCTCATCGACCACGTGGAAGCCCTGGGATGAATTATCTCCGAGCTCAGGGTTCTCTCCCAGGACAGCATGCCAAACCTGCTATTATTATCAAGCAGTGGTGGAAAGAGTACTGAAAAATCCTACTTAAGTAAAAGTAGCATTACTTGCCTAAAAATGTAATGCAAGTAGAGTAAAGGTATCTGTTGTAAATATTACTCAAAGTATGAGGGAAAAGTAGACCTTTCAAAAGTACTCAAGAGTAGTGAGTATTACGCTGTAAAAAGCTGATGCATTTACATTTAATTTGTGGATGTGTGTAAACGTAACATTCTGTAGTGTATTTAGTTATTGCCCAACAGGCACACAACGTCAAAAGACATTAATATTAGGTTAGATTTAGGTAGTGATGTCAGGTGCCCAAAATTCAATGTCTAGCCAGGGTCCAATAACGACGTCAAATGATGTTGATATTTTGTTGATTTTAGGTTGTGTTAGAAAGTGACCAAAATCCAACGTCGAGCCAACATCTTAAACCAATGTCATATTGACGTCAAATACTGACATTTATTTATCAGGTATGACAACTAAAGTCCAACATGACGTCATAGTGTTAACGACACAATACCAAGTTGTAACATCATTGGACGTTGATATTTGGTTAATTTCAGGTTGGACGTTGGACATTTACGTGAACCTGACGTTGGGTTCTGACGTAAACTCAATTTTCATTTCCAAACAAAATGCAACGTCCCCACGACATTGGGGTACAACAATGTCAATCTGATGTTGATGTCTTGTGCCTGCTGGATGTTTAGGGCCATTTCAGTCATCATACAGTAAATATCCGTTCATCTTCTCATCAGTGACATGCATCTAAACAGTCTCTGGGTAAAGATTTTGGACATCTTCTTGGACACTTGAGGTCTTGAGGTAGTTCATTATGTTGTGATTTCCCTTTTATGTGCGATTCACTTGGACAGGAATCACGGGACGGATTTTTCTAATCCCCATAGACAAGAAAAAATAAAGCAGTGACTGCAGGTTGAAGCAAAATAGTGAAGATACTGCACTAAAAATGTACTCAGGGCAAAGTAAAAGTAGACATTTTCAAAACTACTCAGTAATTTACAATTTCTGAGAAAAACTACTCAATTACAGTAGTTTGAGTATTTGTAATTTGTTACTTTACACCACTGTTATCAAGCAATATCTAAGTGTGAACTCTTGAAATGTTTTAGGATCATCAAAATACGCAATCTCGCTCAATCTCATGGCAATTTGTTTTAGTGCAACTTTTTGATTTAGAGGCTGGTTCCTCTTCATTTATATCATCTCAGTTGTACATTTTAGTATGATTTGCTCATCCCCAAGGTTTAAGATTTAGGGTAGGGTTTGGTGACACGCATACATTTTAAAAACGTTCATTTTCATATGAATGAAGTAGTATGAGCTCTGGTTTCCCTCACAGTCCAAAGACATGCGGTATAATTAAATTGGATAAACTAAATTTGGCCTAGTGTGCATGTGTTTGTGCATGAATGAGAGAGTGTATGAATGTTTCCCAGAACTGGGTTGCAGCTGGAAGGGCATCCACTACCTGACAAAAGTCTTGTCATCGATTCTAGTTGTAAGAGCAACAAATAATAACTTGACTTCTCATTTGGAAAAGTAGCAGAAGGTAGATTTTTCTAATGAATCATCTGTTGAGCTGCATCCCAGTCATTACAAATACTGCAGAAGACCTTTTGGAAACATGTGGACCTAAGATTCTCATAATAATCAGTAAAGTTTGGTGAAGGAAAAATCATGGTTTGGGGTTACATTCCTTATGGGGGCATGCGAGAGATCTGCAGAGTGGATGGCAACATCAACAGTCTGAGGTTTCAAGACATTTGTGCTGCCCAATAAATTACAAACCACAGGAGAGGGCAACGTCTTCAGCAGGATAGCGCTCCTCATCACACATTTCCTCCACATCAAATTTCTTGAAAGCAAAGAATATCAAAGTGCTCCAGGATTGGCCAGTCCAGTCACCAGAATGAACATTATTAAGTATTTTTGGGATAAGATGAAAATGAAAGCATTGAAAATGAATCCAAAAAATCTTGATGAACTCTGGGAGTCTTGCAAGAACACTTTCTTTCAGTCTCAGACTTCAGTTAAAGTCTGCCATTCCAGGTGATTGTATTAGCAAGTTATTTGAGTCATTGCAGAAATGTATAGATGCAGTTGTCCAAGCCCACTAATACACTACCCACTAATATACACTTTTTGATGTGCTGAAAATGAGACAGCGTGAAGCTCGTAATACTTTGAGACCTTTAACATTACTTAAAGTGAAGTTTCAGTCTGCAGGAAAAGTCTGGAGCTTTGAAACAAATGAGCGGCCTTTGTGAGAGCTCTCAGTGTTTCAGTGTGATTGAGTTGTTCTCTCTGCCGGAGGATTCAGAGCAGTCACAGTTCACCAGAAAGAGACTCTTTCCTCTCACACAAACCCGGAGATAAATGAGAGACCTGTTGGAGAGCAAATTAGAAAAGAAGACAGTCTGGACCACTGCAGCCAAAGGCAGAGATAAGGAGAGAGGAATTCAAAGAGACGGCGAATGAGATAAAGTCTAAAAACAACACAACAACTAATTTGCCTTTGCAGAGAAATACAAATTCATAGAGGCCAATCTCTGGGGCATCCGAATTCATCCCGTATTCCTTTTGCATTTCTGCTGCTGCATAATAATGCAGGCATAGCGAATACAGCTGTCCCCCAAGCCGTCACATAAATCTTTATTATGTCTATGGACTCAAAGTGTCAATTCGCCACGCACACCCCATACATAATACATCAAAATATACATTAAAAGACAAGTACTTTACAAGCTCTGCTGGAATTTTCAACCATAACGGCTGTATTACCAAGAAGCTACATCAGGATTGTGCTTACATGGCACATTTCTGACACTCCGTTGCTAGAATGAAAGGTGTGTTTCCCACCATTATTCCTCCGATGCATCATGCTAAAGATTGTTTCCTAGCCGAACCAACAAAACACAGCTCAAGGGGCCGGAAAGGTAATAGGTGACGACTCCTCGTCCAGAAATGCCTCACACACAAATTCATTAATATGTAAATTGGGGCGAGGCCACAATCACGACGCCTTACTGATCTTGTTATTAAATTAATTTCCTCCAAACAAGCTGCCGGCGCTGCTGAGCGAGTCAATGGAGATTCCTCTCGTCTGTGAATTTCAATGAGCCCTATCAATTTTGCATTCATCACAGCTAGCCGGTGTCACGGGGAGAACCGGGAGAACGGCACTGCGGTCTCCAGGCTGTCACCACATCCCCAACATACACACTCACTGCAGTCTTCAGCGCTCACACCCTCATTCTTCACCGCGGCGGGCCACGCGAGACCCCCCGAGGCCCTGTTCCCCATCTCTGTCAGTCACTCACAGATTCCGCTCACGTCTCAGTCTCACCCACTCCCAGACAGTTACTTATTTTCATCACTTCGCTGAGGGATGCTGCAGCTCTGTCTCTGAGAGCCCATTTCCCAGGCTCTTTACCTCCAATAGAGTGATAAAAGGCTGTCAGAAGGGATTCTGCGCCATGTAGAGAAAGATCAAATACCATTTAGAGCAACAGGTCTGCTAGTGGAACTGGATGCCGGACTTTGTAATTAGTCTTCCTGCATGGTTGGTTGGCAGCATATGTTGGGTTAGGGATGCTGGAAGTTTCACACACCGCCCAGTCTGTTCATTGACTGCCTGATGTATTAATGCACATTCAAAATGGCAAGCGTTTTCTTCATATGGCTTGAGGATTGCACAGATTCTACTTCCACTTGTGGGTAAAGGTAAGGGTTTTTTTTGTATTAGTATCTGAAAAGTTTGTCCCAAACTTAAACCTTGCACACTGAGTCTGATGTGCAATTCAGAGTCGATCCAAGCAGTAACGCTTTGTTCTATCTTTTCTTCAAAAAATGGAGAGAAAGGAGAGTTCGGCTCTTTCTCAAAAAGCTCACTCACTTTCCTTTGGCTTAGTCCCTGATTTATCAGCAAGATATATTTTTATGCAGGTTTTATGCAGTGGATGCCCTTTCGGCCACAACCCAGCACTTAGAGTACACTTCTCTCTCTCACACACACACACACACACACACACACACACACACACACACACACACACACACACACACACACACACACACTTAATTAGCCCATTTAGTTTATCTAGTGCACCTAAAAATGTGGCCACTGAGAATGTGCGAGTGGATGAATGTGACCACACACAATGCTGCAGTGCTGCATGGTACTGCACAAAATGGTCTAACACAAGAAACACATGACCAGCAAGGGGGTAGTTATGTAACAAAATGAACATACTGAACTGATATAGCAGCGCACACACAGAGAAGCCCAAAGGATTACAAAAATCGAATATAATAATATATAAATAAACCAGAATAAAACATAAAAGCTATTACTAATAAATTAAAATCAGTATTTGCCATTTTTAATTTTCTTTTTACAAAGGATCTGAAAAAGATTTTAGTTATTTTCTGAAAAACAATAAACAACAGGAGTTTCGAAATATTATGTAAACTATTTGGATAAAACTATGATTTTAGTGCACTATGGAGCGCAATTGCCAATATAAAGATCGCTAAAACTACACAGTAAAAAAGTGCTTTGAAAGCAAACTACACATAAAAGAAATGACTTTAATGCTTTATTTTTTTTAAGCATTTCAAGTTTAGACGTTGGAACGTTCGAAAAGAATAGAGTATAGGGGGATAACTGCGAATAGAACACAACCAGGAACTATGCTTCGAACTACGACTCTAGAGGTGTAGTTGGAAATGTACAAGTTTGCGACGCAGTTTGCGAATGTTTGTAGGAATGATGGATTTGGGAAACACCAAATCAATGAACTATGTTTATAACGAAGGAACTTGTGACCTTAGTTGGCTAACGGTGGTTTTCAGAAATGAATCCCTGAGCAGATTGTTTTATTTGTGGGGCGTTCGTTCGCACTGGCCCGACACCCACCTGGTGTATATTGGTGACTGGCCCACCTGGTGAATATTGCAAAAATCACATAAGTGTTTTTTTTTTTTTTAAATGAAAAGGTGACCTTTGCTGCTGCAGCACATTGCATGACTGTGCATGAAAAAGTAGTACTACGTGTGAAGAAATGCGCATTTTCAGTGGCCATATCTAGATACTGCATTTCTTTGGACTGTGATGGAAACCTGAGCAAGTTTTATTTCAGGAAATCAGTGGCATTTTGATACAGCAGCCACTTCAAATTCTGTTAACAACTTAAATCTGAACAGATACTGTCAGTCAAAATTAGGGACACACAGACACAGGTATATAGCAAGCACTGAAACCAAGATTAGTCTACAGCAGTGGTTCTCAACCATCGGCCACATTCTGTCTTTAAACGACACACTTTGTCATAATAAGCTCTGTGCTCTGACTGACAGCATTCTGAATTCCGGCTTTCGCTTGTACGGTGGCTGTAAACTGTCAAAACACCTCTCAAAGTGCTTTTTTAGATGAGAGAAAAAATATAAAAATTTTTTTATGATGAAAAAAGTTTCAGACTCATTGTGTGTGTCATGGTCACTAGCTAAAGTGTGTGCCCACCAGACACACTAGAGGGCACGTCACCCAATCTCCTGGACTTCATAAATTTAATTCAATTTAATTCATGTTTATTTCTACAGCACTTTTACAATGTAGATTGTGTCAAAGCAGCTTAACATAGAAGTTCTAGTAAATTGAAACTGTGTCAGTCCAGTTTTCAGAGTTGAAGTTCAGTTTAATTCAGTTCAGTGTGGTTTATTTTTACTGCTGAATGTCCAAACACTGAAAACAAATCCATCGATGCACAGCGCCACAAGTCCCAAACCAAGCAAATCAGTGATGACACTTTACCAATTGATGAAAGTGAAGGAAAAAAAAACTCTCGAACTAGGCTCAGTTAGGCACAACCCTTTCTCCTCTGGTCAAACTTCCTGTGTAGAGCTGCAGTCTAGGCGCCGGAGCTTGAAGAACACTGGACGTCCATTGTGAAGCACTGCATGTGTGAGTAGGTCACCGGTGGGTGATCAGGCTGGCCCACGGGATCAATGCAAAGACTCATCTGTTACTGGGGTCTTTCAGGAATCAGTCTCAAGCTCTCCACTCCTTCATGACCGCCGCAGCATCAGCGCAGGATACAGCCTGGATCCAGGATTATGGATACCTTGGCATATGAACTAAACACTGATTCATATGAACTAAACACTGATTTCACAGCACCAGCAGCCAATCAGTTACTGCAAAGTCTTGTTATGCCGCAGTCATACTAGAATTTGAGCATGCGAAATTCTGTTTTATGGTACTGTGAAAAGGGGTGGGAGATCATTATACATTTAAAAAAGTGAGCGATTGTTCCATATTTAAAATTTCTAAACAGAGAGGTCATGTTTTGAACTTCGATTGATCTCATGCAATCACATGATGTGATTTCGCAGGTCAGAGTTCACCAAGCTTGAACTTTGCAACACAGCAAACTGTTTAACTTGGTCTGCCCCATTCGCATGCGTATGAATGGAAGTCTATGGAGCGTAAGTCCAGTGTGAACATGGCTTTAATCTTATGTTCATTACTGAGTGTATCTTATCTTGTTTGCTTGTTTCTGTATTTTTACCCAGTTGTGTTATTGATCTTGGATTGTTTCTTTGTTTTTTATTGTTCGATGCCTGCCTTGACCTCTGCCTGGATTTCAGATTACTCTGATTACTAGTTGTTTGCTCCTGTTTTGACTCCTTGCCTGTATGAGCACTCTTTCCACCCCATTGTATGCTCTCGTACATTACAGTGTAAATGTAATTGACACAACATGAGGTGGAATTATTGCATTTTTGATAATTTTGTAAATGTAACAGATTGTTACAATGAGCAGGGCTTTTGAAAATTATCTAATCACGGTGAAGAATGGGATTGGAGAAGGTTCCTGAGCTGGAACTCAAACCCAGGCCACCCGAAGCATAACCACTCTCCATGTTAAAGCAGTGCCTGTGAGGCTAACGGCTCCGGCAAACAAACATGTTTCAAAATAATGATTGTCAAGGGTACAGGTGACCCGCAGGCGCTATCAGGTGCTGTGTGTATTATGAATTAAGCCTCATAACCGGATATCAAAGTCTTGTCATCAGCATTACAGCAACATAATCTCATTAAGCAAGTTGCCTGGAAACAAATATACTTATTATGCAGAGCCATTTGTGTTTTGTTCCTGAACTTTATGCTAACAGCACACTGGCTTTGTTTAGACATTAGAGCAAATCAGGTGGACTGTTTATTTAGGGGGTATTTTTACCCTGAAGTAAAAATGTTCATTAAGATAATGAGAGAAATAAAAAAACCCTTCTTGTATTCTTTCTTATATGCAATCTTATGATCCTTAAAAATGTAATGAGAGTGGATTTGTTTGTGAGTGATCTACTGGCAATGCGCGAATTAAAGAACACACAGCAGATCTTTTTCATAATGTCTAATGCAGCGATTTTTTTTTTTCTGCGACTATACATTGAGATGTGAATACAATTTCATAAGATTACCTAATTAGCTCTATTTTGAAAGAAACCATTATTTTAGATTCACTGTGAGGACTTTGTAGGGGAGTGAATCATGCATAAAAAATAATAAGGAAATTGCAAGCATAAATAAATACAATAGAGCAAAGATAAAAGTTAAATAAACTTTGCTTTATGGTTTTCCAGAGTCAACCAGCATTCAGGTACAGAATCGAATAATCAAAACTAACTGTACAGGTAGAGTTGAAGGGTTAAGCCATGCCTTTTATTTTTTGTTATGTTAAACAATCAGTGAACTGACTTCTACAAACCTGTGTAAATAGTGTTGTCTTACTCATCCTCCTCACAATTTTTTATCCTAAAGTAGAGAGTCCTTCAAAGGCATTTGCAAATTGATACAATGCAGAAATCATTGTTTATGCCTTTTGCAACTCAGGCTCATTATTGATACGTACGCCAGTAAACATTTCTGAGCAGTGCCAAATATGTCCCAGGAGGTACTTTTTTTTTTTTTTTTTGCTGTTTTTGCAGAGTCCGCTGTATATGATCTCGTGAGTGCCATTCTTTCCAATCCATAAATCCAACTGAGGCCACTGTCAACTGACTGACTGACTGACCATTTGACCAATAATCCCACCAAGCCGCTCCCCCAAACCAAACCGATAGTGTTTTCAAAAGCACTGACCGACCGACCCGATCACTCCCTTTCCATAACCCAACTGACAGTATTGTCAAAAGCAAGCCAAAAAAAAGACCTGATTTTTACCATGTTTTCAGATATTACCACATTCTCACCCTGTTATTTACTTGTTTATTTATTATTATTATTATTATTATTACTCTTTGTTTGCCTTTTGTTTTTGTTTTACCTGTTTTCTGGAACCATTTTTCACCAGACTCAGACCCCATCAATGTGGTCAACTCCTCTCTGTGTCTCAAGTTCACCGACGTATGTGGCAAGCTACTGGACAAACTGGTAACCAGTGGTGTGAAACAACAAATTACAAGTACTCTAACTACTGTAATTGTGTAGTTTTTCTCAGGAATTGTAATTTACTAAGTCATTTTAAAGATGTGTACTTTTACTTTCCCTTGAGTACATTTTTAGTGCAGAATTGGTATTTTCACTACACTATTTTTCTTCAACCTGCAATCACTGCTTTATTTTTTCTTGTCTATGGGAATTAGAAAAATCCATCCTGTGATTCTGTCCAATCAAATCGCACATAGAAGGTAAATTGCATCATACCGAACTACCTCAAGACGTGGGAGATTTATAAGTGCAGCAAACTGTTTGGAAGCAATAAAAGTGTCCAAAATCTTTACAAATATTGACCCAGAGACGCATTTAGATGCATGTCACTGATGAGAAGATGGCAGATGTTAACTTGATGATGACCGAAATGGCCTTAAACACCCAACAGGCACAAGACGTCAACATGACATCAGATTGACGTTGTACCCCAAAGTCATGTGGCCATTGCATTTTGTTTACAAATGAAAATCGAGTTGACGTCAGAACCCAACATCAGGCCGTTATCAATGTCCAACTTCCAACCTAAAATCAACCAAATATCAACGTCTAATGATGGTACAGCTTGACGTGTGGACGTTACCACTATGACGTCTATCAGATGTTGGATTTTGGTTGCCATACCTGACAAATAAATGTCAGTATTGTACGTCAATATGACATTGGTTTAAGATGTTGACTCACCGTTGGATATTGGTCACTTTACAACACAACTTAAAATTATCCAAATATCAATGTCATTTGACATTGAAGATCACTTGACAAAATAACGTTGTCTTTATACATTGGCTAGACCTTGAATTTTGGTCACCTGATGTCACAATCTAAATCTAACCTAATAATAATGTCTTATGACGTCGTGCGCCTGCTGGGCAACAATGCACTACAGAATGTTTCGTTTACACACATCCACAAATTACAAGTAAATGCATCAGCTTTTTACAGCATAATACTCACTACTCTTGAGTACTTTTGAAAGGGCTACTTTTTACTCATACTTTGAGTAATATTTACGACAGATCTTTTTACTCAACTTGCACTACATTTTTAGGCAATAAATGGTACTTTAACTTGAGTAGGAATTTTCAGTACTTTTTCCACCACTGCTGGAAACAGCAGAAAAGTCATCCACATGAAGGTAAGCAGTCAGCTGGTAATACGAAAAGCAACAGCCGGTGACATCATACCGCCCCATATCGTTCATTTTAAAGATAAAATGCAGCCATTTGTTCCTCTGGCTACATAAATTACACTCTCCAGAAATGTATACAGAGGTACATTTTCACAATGAGCCTGTGTTGGCCATTTTTGTAATGATATTGTGATGTTTTCAATTTTTGTCCATACTATAATAATGGAGTCTAGAATCTACTCTGAACACTATCAAAGTAGCGATTAAAAAGTATGAATGCTGTCACTGGGTACCAATATATCAAATTAAGGTACTAATAGACATTCTTTAGGGATAAATGATTACACAAATGTATCTTTGTACATGTTTTGTACATTTTATTCTGAGGTTACACTGATTTCAATTGTTTGTACAAAAACCTTTTTTTTCAAAATATTTTCATTTGTGTTTTATAAAAGTCATAAAGGTTTAGAAGGGATATGAAACATTAATTTCTTTCAGAGCCCATTATATACAGCGGAAATAGTTTATTTTGATTTTTTTCGCTTTTTTAGGCCAACTGTTAATGCCTACTAAAGCAATGTCCCAGCATAAGTGTCTGTGAACCAGCTGCAATAGCAATGAATCATCAGTTCTACTGGGTTTAAGTGCCCCTAATATACCATAAAAAAAAAATTGAAGGTTTCCTACAAAAGTCTTACATACATTCAAGGTCTAAAAATCCTTACATTTTTTCATAACACACATTTCACATTGACTAACTTCTCATTTCTATTACTCCTCCCTTCTGTTTACAGTGCTCTGATTGGTCAGATGGCCTAGTTTGTTATGATTGTATGTCCGTTTACAGCAGGATCCAATAACTTTATATGTTCTCCACTTTGATCTAGATTTTAGCACAATGAATCAATGGTAAAAATTTGAAAAAGCATAATAGGAGCACTTTAAGTCAGTTAATTAATATTCAATAGCACTCTATTATTAAAATATTTATAAGCTAAGCTGTTAAGATTTTAATATTTCCCAAAGTAGACTAAGCATTGCTCTCCACTGGCTGCATGTTAATTGTTACTGTCTTCATTTACACTGTAAAAATCTATTAGTTTGCTTTACTTTAAAAAAGTAAGTAAATCCATTGCTTTTAAAGCGTTTAGTTGACTTTACTTAAAAAAAGTGAGAGTAGCACTTTAAAATAATGGTCCATTAGTAAATGTATTTACTCACATGAACAAACAATTAGTAATACATTTATTATGGTATTTATTCATCTTTGTTAACATTAGTTATTGTTATTTAAGTAAAATAACGTTAGGTCTTTTTAGTTCATTTCAACTTGGAGTAACAAGCACAACTTTATATTTTAATAGAACTTTAGTTAATGTTGAATTAAGATTAATAAATGCATTCCAAAATTATCCATATTTTGTTATTGTTAGTAAATACATCAACTAATGGACCATTATTCAAAATAAATTATCCTAAAATTATTAGGTAAATTAATTATGTGCATAATTAAGTCAGCTTAGGTCAATCCAAGTTAACTCACTTTTAACCCAGGCTCATTATGGACATGTACCCTTGTATACTTTTCATATATTCAGAGTGTCAAATACGTCCCATTAGGTATGTTTTTTGCAGTTTTTGTTTTCACAAATCCACCAGAGGTTCCAGAGGTGCTATTAGCACCTGCTATTCTCACGTAAATCCACCACAGGCTGCAGTCGTCTGACTGACTGACTGACTGACTGACTGACTGATCTCTAGTGGGTTTACGCGAGAACAGCAGGCGCGAATGGCACTCGCGAGGGAAATTTGAGATCTCAAAAAGCATACACTGTGGCATCTCATGGATTAACGAAAACAAAAACTGCAGTAAAATGTATTTTGCGGTCAAATGATAAACGTCTGTAGAGGTACGTTTTCAGAATTAGCCTGGGTTGGCCAATTTAGTTTATTCACCTCACTTATTGCACATGTCTTTGGACTGTGGGGGAAAATGGAGCACCCAGAGAAAACCCACTCAAACACAGCAAAAACATGCAAACTCCACACAGAAATGCCAACTGGCCCAGCTGGGTCTCGAACAGCGACCCTCATGCTGTAAGGCAACAGTGCTAATGACTAAGCCGCCATGCCGCTTTACGCCTGAATTATGCTAGGAAAAAGGAAGAGGTGTCGAGGTGAATAGATTCTTCAAGACGAAGATGACTAAGGTAAGGAAATCATGTGACATTAGGAGATTTTTGTGTCACGTATGCGTGGCATGGCCATCGCTCTGCTTCCCGTGTTTGCCTTCAGGTGACCTTGGACAGAAGCTGTTGGTCTGGGACAGTTGAAGCGCAGTTTGCAATCGTTAGAGCAATTACTACAAAAACACAAGGCCACAGGGAGCAATTACACACTCACTGTTTACTCGCCTATGCTAGAGGCCAACAGGATCGAGGGACTGCTGAGAGGAAGAACGGAGGAGAGGAGATGAAATCCAGCGAAAGGGCAATGAAAGAACAGAGGCGATAGGGCACAGGAAGAGAATAGAGAGGGCAGACAAGACGAGTAAGGGAAAACATTTTGCTGGGGGGCAGAAAACTTAGGGGATATTCACTGGAGAGGATCTGATGTCTGAAGGAAACACGATACTTGTGTTTGGTCCCACTGAAAACCCAGATTAAAAGGCACTTTATGCTGTATGTTGTAACCCAATTATTCCCAGGTTATTTCCATGAAAGAGCAGCAGAAGCCCATGTATAAATTACACTCTCAGTACAAAGCTATCACTAGGGTAGAATTACTGATATTATAGTAGATTTCACTTTACTAAAATGACTTCTGAAATGCCAAAATTACAGCTTTTATACTAGCTCAATAAGTTGGTAATAATTTACTTGAAGGGGCTGTTCATTAGACACGGAACCATTATAATCATGACATGACATATGTCATGGATATTAAAGAGATTTTATGCATGTTTATGACAACTGTCAATAGCCCCTTTCACACAGTGATACCGGTAAATATCTGGAATATTTCCGGAATGACTTTACCAGTAGATTCAAAAAAGTGCTGTTTACTCAGGTAAAGACGTTTCGTAATTTTTCCGTAAAAGACCATTCACACATCCATTTCAAGATACCATTAAATTCTGACATCATTAACCAGAAATGCACTCTAAACGGCTGCGCTTGCATTTGTAAACATAGAAGGAGTCTGGCTTTTGTTGATGGTTTCACTTTTATTTAAAGCTTTATCATTCATGCAGCTGCTTTTTCTCAGAGACGCCCAAAGGCAGCCGCGCAAACCGCAAGTAACTGTTTACACATTTGATTACATTATAAATTCTGTGGATGGATAAGTGTTGTGAACAACTTCAATGAAAACATAAGGAGGAACACTTTTGCATTATAAACTGTACATACTATGTGTGTGTGTGACAGCACTCACCGAAGCACTTCTTCACGTGCACACACATCAAGCAACTGAAGCAGAGCTTAAGGTAAACAAACAGCGGTTTATCATAAGCATTTTAAAATGGACATAGAACATAAATGAACATGGAAGGAACATAGAAACGTTATCTGACTAACATCTAGCAGTTAAATGTGTCTGGAAAAGTATTCAAAAGTTTTTATTTTCATAAACAGTGCGAATGTGAAAGCGTCTAAATGTTCTCATTGGCTCACAACAGCGTGTTCTAAGCATAACGCGCTCTTTCTGGCAAATTTCCTTCTGTGTTCACACAGTGCAGCAATACGGCAAATTACCGGTAATGTTACAACTTCTCTTTCCAGAAAATTGCTGGAACAAATTTACCAGTATTTTCAAAAAGGGTCTGTTCTCACATACAGACCTTTCTGGAAAATTGTAATTTTCCGGAAAGGTCTGTATAGGTGAAAGGGGCTATTACGTATCATTTGTTCTGTTATGTCTTTTTAAATGCAAAGGAGACATTGTTTGTTACCAAGACAACATAAAGTGGCATTACTGTCATAAACATGATTTTCATTTGGCTGTTATAATTGTCATTGCATTTCATAACAGCGTCATTAAATTATTGTCTTTATTTCAAATACAAGTGTAAAAATGTATTTTATTAAAATTTCATTCAATGTTATGAAATATTAATGATGTTTCTATAACTTTATTTGGCAGAGTCATTTTACTAAGATATTTGTAATTACAATTTAATTTTATTTGCAGAAAAATATTCACTGCACAATTATAATGGCCTCATGACAATCATGTTTATGACAGATTTATGACAAGCTACATCTTGATAATGTCAAGGTGCAATTGTTTATGTTATCATAAAGACTTCTCAAACTATCCTTACAAGTGAGCTAATGACACTTAATGATAGTAGTCATAAGCATGCATAAAATCTGACATCTAAAGTGTTACTGATGAACTGTTACTTTGAACTAAAATAATAATAGTAATGCTTTTATTATAAAATATAAAGGTACCCACACCTCTCCATTTTAACCAGACAAAATAAAGGTTTCAGTATTTCTAACCCTAACAACAACAACAACAAAAAACTACTGCAATAATGTTAACATAATTTAAAATTATTATTCAATTGTAATTCGTGTGTGTGTGTGTGTGTGTGTGTGCGTGTGCATGTGCGTGCGTGCGTGTGTGTGAGTGAATTTTTTAACAAACTAAAATTCTAATTCAAATGCCTAAAAAGATAAAACAAACTACCAAAACAACTACTCAAATGGTAAATCAAACGCTCAAATAACAAATGAAAAATCATTCTCAAATGACAAATCAAATGTATTTGATATTTAATTTTCATGAACAACTTCCATGTATTAAATAAATGACAAATCAAATGCTCAAACTATAATTCAAATGGAGAAACTGATTTCTGATTACACAGCTGGAAGCTCATGATGGATGGATTACTAGGACTATAAAGACACCTCATTCACACAGACTCTTTGCTGAGTCTTGTTTTTCCCTGCGAAGCAGTACAACAACAACAGATGAGACAAGATGGCAGCGCGGTCACATCGTAAGGCTCAGCGTCTCTTCAGTTTCTGCAATTTTGCAGTATTATTCCTGCTCATTTCGGATCTGTTCGTGCAGAACGGTAGTGCCTTTACATCGTACACCTGACAGGAGGTCTTGGATATTGGTTTGTGCATTCCGGACAGTTTTATTAGCAATCTTCGACTCATCCCTGAAATCGCCAGAACACCCGAGCCTAAGCGCCCTACCCGGCCGGGCGGAAGTGCTCGAAGGTGGCGTAGAGAACGTAAACAAAGACGGGGAAGCGCGGCGGGCTAAGAGCTAAGCTAAAGCTAACACCACACCGGCTCTCTTTACCCAGCATCTTTCTCGCCAATGTACGGTCACTGGTGAACAAAATGGATGAGATTCGACTGCGCATCAACCACATCAAAAGATTATGGAACTAATGTTATGATTTTCACAGAAACATGGCTAAACAGCGGGATACCAGACAACGCTATAACCGCTAACTGACCATCAAACATTCCGAGCAGACAGAACAGCGGATGACTCCGGTAAGACCAGAGGCGGAGGATTATGCATTTATAATAACAAAGTTTGGTGCACAAACTCTGTCGTCGTTGGGACATTGCTGTCACGAATGGGGCTCAAAGCAAGGTACAACAGAGATGAGGATCCAAGTTCCAAGTCTCAGCTGTGTGTGTGTGTGAGTCTCATCAGCCGTGATGAACAGCTGGGGTTTAACATGGCCTGATAGGATTTGTAGTTCCTAAACAGGACACTTGTAGTTCACCAGTGACCTGTCAGGAAGGATCACTGGTGATCATGACAGTACCCCCTCTCTAAGAGCGGATTCCAGATGCTCCCAGAACAGTTCAGGAGGGAGGTGATGCGGAGGCGGAGCAGGGGGAGGAATGGAGGGCCAGGACCATGCAGCAGAGGTGTACCTAGGGCATGGAGTTGTGGAGGGCCTGGAGCGTGGAGCTGCGGTGGGCCTGGGGCGTAGAGCTGCGGTGGGCCTGGAGCGTGGGACTACGATGTGCCTGGAGCGTGGGGCTGCGGATTGCCTGGTTTAGCAGGTACTGGTGGCTCAGACAACTTAAGAAAGATAACTTGGTCAGGAGGTTCTGGTTCAGGAAGCACTAGTTTGTTCAGACAACCACACAGAGTCAAAAGGCTCTAGAACCGTAGTCACTGGCGGTTCATGTAGCACCAGTGGGTCAGGAGACACTGGTGGTTCAGATAACCCCAGTGGTTTAAGAGGCTTAAGATCAGAAGGCCTGGAGTAATCAGATGGCTGGGAAATCACGTGGCTTTAGCAGCAGTTCGTGGGACTCGGGTTGCTGCTCTGGCAGCACTGGGAACTCACACGACTTTGGTAGCCATTCATGGAAATCAGGTGGTGGCTCCGACCGTTCGTGGGACTCAGGTGGCAGCTCCGGCCTTTCGTGGGACTCAGGTGGCAGCACTGGCCTTTCGTGGGACTCAGGTGGCAGCTCCGGCCTTTCGTGGGACTCAGGTGGCAGCTCCGGCCTTTCGTGGGACTCAGGTGGCAGCTCCGGCCTTTCGTGGGACTCAGGTGGCAGCTCCGGCCTTTAGTGGGACTTAGGTGGCAGCTCCGGCCTTTCGTGGGATTCAGGTAACAGCTCCGGCCTTTCGTGGGACTCAGGTGGCAGCTCCGGCCTTTCGTGGGACTCAGATGGCAGCTCCGGCCTTTCGTGGCATTCAGGTGGCAGCTCCGGCCATTCATGGGACTCAAGGGGATCTGGTGCCCGCCATTTGGGAAGCTCAGGCGACAATGGCTCTGGCAGTACTGGCGGCAGTAGCTCTGGCAGCGGCTCTGGTAGCTCTGGCAGTACTGGCAGCAATGGCTCTGGCAGCTGTGGATCTGGCAGTGATTGAGGATCTGGCTGCTCTGGAGGATCTAGCAGCGACTGGGGATCTGGCAGCTCTGGAGGATCTGGCAGCTCTGGAAGTGACAGGGAATCTGGAAGCTCTGGCTGTGAACTTGGCTCTCGAGCAGAAGAACGGGGTACAAGTGATGCCCTCATTCTTGTATCTGTGGGGTGAGCCGCAAACCCCATCGCCAGCTGGTCTTGCTGTTCCTTGCCCCCCTCAAAAAAATTATTAGGGGTTTCCGCCACCGCAATAGTGAAGGCAGAGTCGCCAATAAAAGAGCCAGTTCAATAAACTGAAAAATAGTCCAGTGTGGTTGGTGTATTGGCATAACAAAAAGGAGTGATTGTGAAAGTCCCCCCCGAAAAAAATCATTAAACAAATTGTCCATGTGGGTTAAATGAACTAACTGTAAAAATTCCTTCACATACTCCTCAATGGGGCAATTACCTTGACAAAGGCGAATAATCTTACTCTTCGCTGGATCCATAATGACGGAGTCTTTCTGTCACGAATGGGGCTCAAAGCAAGGAACAACAGAGATGAGGATCCATGTGCAGGTAAAATAAGATTATATTTAAGCAAAACAGGGATAACAGAAGTGGCTGGTACAAAAAGGGCAATGCAAAAATGTCGTCAAAAAACTGGCATAAGGTCAAAAATAAGTAGCAAACAGGATCAAACAATAAACAAGGCTAAAGTCAAAAAACAGGCTAACAACAAGATGCTAAGACATGCAAGGTACGTACAACAACTACAAAGACTCCGTACTAAACTTGTGTATGTGTGGTGTATAAATAGTCTGAATGATCAGTCATCACAAGTCTCAGCTGTGTGTGTGTGAGTCTCATCAGCCGTGATGAACAGCTGGGGTTTAACATGGCCTGATTGGATTTGTAGTTCCTAAACAGGACACTTGTAGTTCACCAGTGACCTGTCAGGAAGGATCAATGGTGATCATGACAATTGCTGTTTATCTGGAATTTCTAATGGTTAAATGTAGACCGTTTTATCTGCCACGGATGTTCATCTCCACCATAATAACTGCTGCCTATATTCCTCCCAGTGCTGATGCCAAGCTTGCTATGAATGAACTTCATGCAGCCATCAGCAAACAACAGACTGCTCATCTGGAGGCTGCTTTTATTGTTGTGGGGGATTTTAATCACTCAAACTTAAAGACAGCGCTTCCCAAATTCCATCAAAACATTTTCTGCCACACAAGGGGAAACAAAATTTTAGACCAAGTTTACACAAACATGGCTGAAGCATACGCTGTGACCCCCCTCCCCCACTTGGGTCAATCAGATCACCTTTCTTTGTTCCTCACCCCCAAGTACTCACCCCTCATCAACCATGTGAAGCCATCAGCAAGGACCATCAAAGTGTGGCCAGTGGGGGTAGACTCCACACTCCAGGACAGGTTTGAACTCACAGACTGGAGTATGTTTGCTTCCCAGGCCACATGTGGCTCTCACACCGACATTGATAGTTACACTTCCTCTGTTCTGGAATATATCAACACAACCATAGACAGTGTTACAACCCAAAAACAGATCACCACATACCCAAATCAAAAGCCATGGATGAACAAGGAGGTGCCCCTCCTGCAGAAGGCATGCAACACTGCCTTCAGATCAGGGGATGCACAGGCCTACAGCACTTCCAGGGCTAATCTGAAGAGGGTCATCAAAAAGGCCAAGCACTGTTACAAGCTAAAGCTAGAGGAGCACTTTTCCAACTCTGATCCTCGGCGCATGTGGCAGGGCATCCAGGCCATCAGCAACTACAAACCCAGCCAGTCCAACCCCACAGCCACAAATGTCTCCTTCTTGGACGAGCTAAATGACTTTTAGGCCTGCTTTGAAAGAGACAATACAGAACCCTACACCAGGAACACTTCCTCAACTGACCACTCACCTATCACACTCACCTCCTCAGAAGTCTACACCGCACTGAGTCGGATCAATGTGCGTAAGGCTGCTGGACCAGACGGTATTCCTGGGCGCGTATTCACAGACATTTTCAACCTGTCGCTTAACCTAGCAACTGTGCCAACATGCTTTAAAAGCACCTCTATTGTGCCAGTGCCCAAACACTCCAGCCCAAGGCTCATCAGCGTCTATTCTTCTTGAGGCAACTTAAGAAAAACCAGCTTACATCAGCCGTCCTTGTGAACTTCTACCATTGCACAATAGAAAGCATCCTGACCAACTGCGTCACAGTCTGGTATGGAAGCTGCTCTGTTGCTGAGCGTAAGGCACTGCAGCGGGTGGTGAAAACTGCCCAACGCATCACAGGGACTACACTGCCAGCCATTGAGGACATCCAGAAGAAACACTGTCTGCGCCGAGCACGCAGTATTTTTAAGGACACCTCTCACCCTGCTCACAGACTGTTTTCTCTCCTACCTTCCGTCAGGCGCTTCAGGCTCCCCCAGACAAAAACCAGCAGACTGAGGAACAGCTTTTTCCCCAGAGCTGTCTCCCTTTTGAACTCTGCCCCTCACTGACTCTTTTGCCCCCCCCCCCCAATACACCCCCCACACTCCTCTAACTTATACCCCTCACAATCACTGCACTCATCATCATTTAACATTTGCACATTTAAAAATTTGCACATATTCATTGCACTGATTCACTTATTTGAACTGTACATACCCACTGCACATGGACATTTGTAATTATGTTTATCTATCTGCACACTTCTGCTATTAATAGCATCCTGTACATATATTCATTTATTGTAAATCTCTGTTCATAGCTAATACAACCTGTATATAATATTCATAGTACATCCATCCGTAAATATTACCATAGTTTTCCTATAACTGCACTTTATAAATTATACCTATATCCTGCACTTGCTGCTATTGCACTGCTGGTTAGACCGAAACTGCATTTCGTTGCCTTGTACTTGTACATGTGTAATGACAATAAAGTTGAATCTAATATAATCTTAAAAGCATTATTAGCGTTAATGCTGTTTTGCCTCCTGTCCTGTCTCTTATTCTGTGTCTAATAAATGTTTTGTTGACATTTGTGTCTGTTTTAGGTTCTTTTTTTTCTGATAATGTGTTATTTCTTAGTACCAATTGCCGAATTATTGTGTGTTTTTTTTACTCAACTTCAGACGTTTTAGGTCAGTGCAACTGATAGGAAAGAAAGAAAAAGGAAAGGAAAGAAGGATTATGGATTTTTGTTCACTCAACTTCAGGCATTCCAGTTCTGCACACAAAAAATGTTCAGTTGGCACAACTTAAAACGTTTTGTTACAGAGTATTTTACCTCCACAGAAAACAAATTAACTTATGTTATCCCTACTAAAAGTTTTTTGTATTACTGCCAAATGCTATTAGGTCAGTGCAGCTGATTTTTTAAAAAGTTGAGTGAACAAGAAAAAGGAAATGTTTTTGTTGTTGTTGTTGTTGTACTGGCTTATTTTTTTACAGTGTATGCATGACTGTATTTTCATTAACTAATGTTAACAAAGATGAATTGACACTGCAGTAAATGTATATTTTATTGTTTGTTCATGTTATTTAACACATTAACTAATGGAACCTTAATGTAAAGTGTTACTGATCATTTTATTATGCAAAAAAGCAGATCTAAGCACATATGGTGGTACACAAAATAATACAAGCAGGTGTTCATTTTAAACAATATTTAATATTATGGGGGAAATAAAGATACAGCAAAACAGCTACAGCAAACTATTATAATACTTATAAAATTGATTTGACTCCAGCCAAAAAAAGCAACCTGAACTATTATTATAATCAATAAATAAATTCAACAATCAAAAACTTGATTCTGACAGGGAGCTGAGACACAAAGAGAAACACATCAAGAAGTAAATGTGGGGGTGATGCTGACATCTAGAAATCTGTTTATTTTTTTAAATATATATATATATATATTTGTAATATGTGCAAATAAATATGGTTATTAAATGAAACAAAAGTTGTTATTATTGAAAACATTTCAAATAGTCTAAAACATTCTAGATAGCACTGATACGTGCTAACAATAGCACCAACTGCCCCTCTACACAACGGAGGCCAGAGTTCAACACACTCAATCAGTGCTTCAATAACCTTGTTCGACTAAGTGTTAACAATTTGTCCACTACTACTGACAGCCATGTTAATTGCACATCTTTCCCCCTCTTACCAATTTGAACATTCCATTTCAATGCAATTGAAACTCTTGTATAATAAGACTCTTGCATTACCCTGTGATTAATAAATAAAGACATGAGATAATTAAGAACAAGAGTCCAATCAAAACATAAAACAATAAATTTATTAATAAATACAATGATAAATGTAATAAAGGGATACAACTTCCACTCAGGCTTGCTATTTTTTGCTATTAAAGAAATAGTTCACCCAAAAATAAAAATGTTGCCATCATTTAATCACCTTTTACTTCTCACTTTTACCCCTGTTTGAGGCCCTGCTTCTTCCTCTTCTTGAACACAAAATGTGCTGTTTTGAAAACTGGTGACCATTGTTTTCCATACACTACCTGACAAAAGGAACAACAAACAATAACTTGACTTCTAGTGGATCATTTGGTATTAGAAGTCATTTTTATGAAAGGCAAAGGCCTCTAGATTACGCTTATTTTACCAAAATAAAATATGATCATGCCTTGATTTTTAATTATTTAATTAGGACAGTAAGGTCTGACTTTGCTTAGACAAAAGTCTTGTCACTTAACAGAAATAATGTAGGCTATAGTATAAAATATAAAGTCATGGTGCAGTGGAGAAAGAAATAAAATTGTGTATGGCACCCATGAGCTTGGATGACTGCATCTTGGCAAAGAAAGCGTTCTTGCAGGACTCCTAGAGTTCATCAAGATTTGGATTCATCTTTAATGCCTCATCCTTCATCTTACCCCAGACACGCTCAATAATGTTCATGTCTGGGGACTGGGCTGGCCAATCCTGGAACACCTTGACCTTCTTTGCTTTTAGGAACTTTGATTGGGAGGCTGAAGTATGAGAAGGAGCGCTATCCTGCTGAAGAATTTGCCCTCTCTTGGAGGCAAGAAAATAATCAGAATTTACTCTACTGTAAATACTGTAACATGCTTATAAACCATAAGGTCATAACCAGACACTGAGAGGGAAAAGTTTCCCAGTAAATATGAATGTCCAAATTGCAAATCCTACACTAATCTACTGCACTCCATTATGTCGTGCTCTGTTGTTAGGGTGACAAAATGGCTTAAAAGTCACATTTTCAGGCTGGTGTGCCTCAGTGGTCTAAAAACACTTGTCAATGTCAAAATGATTTAAAAGGCCAATTACACTTGAAGAAGGCAGAGGGTTTATGGTTCACAGAAACGGAACAGAATTTCAGTCGAAGCATTAGTTTTAATGCTAAAAGAGAACAAGGTAAGACTAAAATAGCAAGCCCTTCATTTATGACAGTTGTTTTACAATAGAAATGATAGTAATATAACAGCTTACATTAATATTCAGCAATGCTGTAACTACCCAACTTCATATTGCATTGTTTGGAATTGAAACTGTAAGCATAGACATATTTGTATGTGATTTGGGTAATACCTTTCTGAATGTGACGAGACAAGAACCCTTTCACATTTCCAACATATATTAAATACAAGTGAATATGTGCAAGAAGTTAAAACTATACCTAGAATTTCCTACACCATTCTATTTTTTACTAGTCACTTACATTGTTGCAAGATGTGGTTAAGTCCTTGGTGAAAACACAATAAAACAGTGCTGATAAAGCACTTTAAGGTCTCTCTATCACAGTGATACCATTAATGTTGAGTCTTAAGGTTTTTTCACACCAGGAAAGCCTGTTAGTTGCTTTGGTCAGGACCATTTTCATCTTCATCTTCTTCATTGCTTTTATTTTATAGTGCTTTTACAGCGTAGATTGTGTCAAAGCAGCTTAACATGAATGAAGGAAAGAGAATAAAAAGCCATAATGATAATTCAGATATTGGAACATTCTAGAAAATCAGTAGAGAAATAATGCTGGGGTAAATTATAGTTAAATTAAAAGTGATTCAGATCAGTTTGGTATAAATGTCATGGTTAAATTCAGTTTAATTTAGTTCAGTTTACACAGTTTTTTCATGTTACACGATTTCTGAAACCTCTCACTCAAAATGCAAAACTACGCTGAAAATCTCCAAAACCAGAAGCTACAGTTTTTCTTGTTTGCTTTGACCTGGTTATAGAAACTAGGATCCACTCCATTTTCCCAGCAGAGCAGAAGCTATGTCTTGCAATTGTGTACACCTTTTCTCATTGGATTGATACATTTTCCCCAACAATTTTCAAAACACGGATGTCATTCAAGCAGTCCAAACCCCATTGTTTTAGTTATGGTAACCAACAGAAACCAACTATTCCTAACCATTAGACACTATCAAGATCAGTATAAAATCTTTGAAGCACCGGTTTGACACTCCATCATACAAGTCTTCAATTAGCAATCAGTCTGCAAACCTCATAAAAAAGGTGGCAGGTCTATGTTGTTCTTTGCCAGCATGGATGGAAGAGGTCAATAGTGGCTGTGTCTTATACTCCCAATAGATTTGACTCTAGATTTGTGTTTTCTGTAATATTTACAGTATTTAATCGGGTTCTTTTTGTTTTGTTTTCTACAGTAATTCAGTGTTCAGCCACAGTTTGTAAAAATGTCATGGGTTCCAGTTCTGCAGCGTAAAACATATGCTGGAATAGTTGGTGGTTTATTTCACTGTGGCAACCTCTGATAAATAAGGGATTAAGCTGAAGGACAATGAATGAATGATTGAATGTTTATGGTTTTGTTGTATGCTACCGTATACACCAGTAATGTTTGGCCTAATAAATATTTCTGTTTCTACATGTCATTGGTGTTTACAGTGTATCTGCTCCCCCGCTCAGCAGATTATTTTCACTGTATAATATTGTATTGAAATGTACATTTACACCTAAAGAAGAGCAAAGAGCTTTAGATTTAGAACAATAGTGTTTACATGCTATATCCAAACGTTTACTATTATGAAAGAAGTGTTTGCCATTTGATGCAAATGCTTCATTCTGACTTGTTTATGGCATTTCGAATGCAGTGTTACATTCGGAAGATGTGAGGCATTTTGTGTGAGCAGTTTTGGGAATTGTATGTAGCATTTTGAAAAAAAGTGACATTGTTTTAAAAATGTGTGAAACAAATGTCACTGATAAAGGACAATCCATTGGAGAGCAGCACCACCAGCTCCAAATATTGGTTGATTTTAGGGCTGCAACTAACGATTATTTTAATAATCGATTTATCTGTTGATTATTTTTTTGATTAACTGATAAATCGGATAAAAAAGAAAAGCATTCATTTCCAACCCTTTATTCAAAACAGAACTAAAATCTTTTGAATGTGCACAACATGTTCTCCTTGAACATCCCTGAGCTGTTATAATAATTATAATAACATTTAAAATTTTTAAATAAAAAAAAATTTGGCCTGTTTTCAATTCAAATGTCTAAAAAAATATATAATCAAGATACAAACTAGACACATGAAATAGCATAAGAAATGATGGTAACACATTACAATTACACACTATGAACCATTTATTAAGCATTAGCAAATAGTGAATTCATTATCTTTTAAGTATTAACTCTACATTAATAAACGTTAGTAAGCAATTTTATAAATCCCTTATAAATGACAATTAAAGGCTCAGTTAAATTCAGTTAAATAAATGCCTGAAATAAACAGTTAAATAATAAACCCTGTATCACAGTTAGAGCTGGAGCATAGACTGGGGTTTGCTAGTGGTGGTTCATTGGACAGCACGGCTGATGGTTGCTTAGCAACAGCAGACGCCATTCATGCACAACTCAATCTTTCACATCCTGATAACTTAAAAGGTGCAGGGCTTACTTTAGATGTGTTAAACAAGGTCTGACCATATTCGAACTGTACCAGAGTTCAGCTAGACCACCATTTGTCCAGTGTATAATTGCTGTATTCACACCTCCCCATATCTGCAGCAATTGGAGAAACAAGAGTTCGAGTTCAATTCAGTCCAACCAAACTTGACAGGCATGAAAACCCCCATACAAAACAAATATGTGAAAACTCTTAGAATGTATTAATGTTTGCTCCACTATAGTTCATCTTATTTCATACTGTACAATGCTTTATTCCAGATAGGTTTCAATCAGACCTCACTGTTTTCATGCTCTGCCCTATCTATCATCACAGATACTGTCCTGACCAGACCTACGGCTGTTCTTAATACTGCTGGAAGATGCAGAGGTGGACAAGCTCGGCACTCTCATTGGTGACAAGAAGATGTACAACCGCTCAATCTAATTTCTGAAAGGACACAAGGCTTTCTGCTGCAATCACAGGCTTTAAATCCATCTCTCCGTCCTGACCTTTTCCTGTTCCACTCTGAAGGAGAAGAGGGGGCGATGGAGGGGATTAGCAATAGCCTGGAAAAGCTTTATTTTTCCAGTTTCTGCATTTGAAACAACTGAATATGCCACTGTATCTCTTTGAGAAAGTAGTGGAACCACAGAATGTTATTCCCATGAATACAGAAGTGCTCCACTGAGCACGTAAACTCAGAGAAACTTCCCCAAAAAAGCATTGTCCAATCAACATCACGGATGGCTTTTTAATTATTCATTAACATTCATTGGCAACTCGGCTAGAGTTACTGTGGACACCTGCGGCAAAGAAGCTCCTGTCCGACTCCTGATTGGGGTGTGTGGATGGAGAAATGGGGAAAGGAATAGAGAGTAAGAGGACTCGGTGGAATGAAGACTCATTCTGGAGGGCAGAGACCCTAGTGGCCATACATCAGCTTGGAACAAAATAAAAGATTAGCATTCTGTCCTACTTACCATCAAACATCCTGGCATTCCCTTGTTATTTTAACAGCTCCAGGATCAATTTTTAATGCAGGCATATGCTTATGCTAAAACCTCACCCTGCTGCTTTCCCTCCCCCTCAAGTTCCTCCTTGTCCCTTCAAAGACAACAAAATTCCCATCAATCCAGCAAAACTGAGATAAAAAAAAGGGATTTGGGGACCAAGACATGCAAATTGTATGCAGTGTGACATGACTACAAAAGACACACCACTTGTGGTGAAAGGTAAACATCAATAAAACAGCAGCAGATTTATGGTGTGTTGTTTTAGGTTCCTGTAACTCAAACAGTTCAAGGTGATGCAAGTAAAGCCAAGGTCATGGGTTTGATTTCTCAGGAAATAGATAAAATGTTTACCTGCAGGTCTCTCTGAGTAACAGTGCTGTCAAATGGATGAATGTAAATTTATGAGGGGACTCTTGACATAAGAAGAAGAGAAACTCACCCAAAATGTGAAATGCTTGAGGATGTGATGAAAAGCTCTGGCCACTCACACTTGATTCATACCTCACATTTCTAACGGAAACATTTTTATAAATTTGGCAGTAGATGGTAGAATCGCCATGAACCCATTTTACACACCGTATATGATGAATTCCGGTTAGAAAATGAATATTAAACTAGAAAAAACATTTCATATTATTAGTGACTGAAGGTTTGCAGTTTTGATTTTGCAGGAGAGCTTTATCAGAATTCTGTAATTTTCCCACACTCATGTCTCTCAAAACCTGTATGATATTTTGAATTCTGTGAAGCCCGAAGTTAGATACAGTTGAAGTCAAAATTATTAGGCCCCTTTGATTTTTTTTTCTACTTTTTTAAATATTTCCCAAATGATGTTGAACAGTGCAAGGAAATTTTCACAGTATGTCTGATAATATTTTTTTTCTGGAGAAAGTCTTATTTGTTTATTTTAGCTAGAATAAAAGCATTTTTTATATTTTTAAAAAACATTTAAGGACAATTTATTAGCCTCTTTAAGTGATATTTTTTTCGATATTCTACAGAACAAACCACTGATAGCCTAGTTAACCTAATTACCTAGTTAAGCCTTTAATGTCACTTTAAGCTGTATAGAAGTGTCTTGAAAAATATCAAGTAAAATATTATGTGCTGTCATCATGGCAAAGATAAAATAAATCAGTTATTAAAAATGAGTTATTAAAACTATTATGTTTAGATATGTGCTAAAAAAAGTCTCTCTCCGTTAAACAGAAATTGGGGAAAAAATAAACAGGAGGCTAATAATTCTGACTTCAACTGTATATTGTAGACTATTTCACTGAGCTATTTCTCTGCTATTGTTTACAAATAGTCATACCAAAACACAATAATTTACACATACCTAATGCACAGTTAGCCATGAGCTAATGTATGACTCATGAACAACTAAACCATGCATTAATGATTACCACAGAGCAACTAATATAGAGTCTGATTAATAGATTAAGTAACAGCTTATTGTTATTAATTGAATGTGTCATAATTTATAATTCCAACCTTAGCAATAATGTGAACAAATGTGTTAACTGTCATAACGGTAAATTACAATAAAGCTGTCTTATGCATATCAACTTTCAGTTCCTAATCATTAAAAAGACATTATTATCATCACTTACTAAGAAGTAATTTTTTACATCATTGCTGCTATTTTGTATCAGTGTTTCCAAACGGACACGGGCAGCACATTTACAACACAGTAAACTCATTATAATCTATGATATTGACTATGGAATAGGGCGGCGGGGTGGCGTAGTGGGCTCACTGTCGCCTAACAGCAAAAAGGTCGCTGGTTGAGCCTCGGCTGGGTCAGTTGGCATTTTGTGTGAAATTTGCATGTTCTCCCCGTGTTCGAGTGGGTTTCTCTTCGGGTGCTCTGGTGTCCAGTCCAAAGACATGCGCTATATTGTGTAGGCTAAATTGTCCGTATGTGTGTGATTGGGAGGGTATAGGTGTTTCCCAGTGATGGGTTGTGGCAGGAAGGTCATTCACTGCGTAAAACATATGCTGAATAAGTTGGTGGTTCATTCTGCTGTGGCAACCCCAAATTAATAAAGAGACTAAGCTGAAAAGAAAATGAATGAATGAATGACTCTGGAATAATCTTTAAGCTTATTGATGTGATCCAAGACCTGTGAAGAGATGATGCCAACCATCGAGGACCTCAAGGACCAACACATACCAAGAGATGATGCCAACCATAGAGGACGTCTAGAGGTCTCCATAATCCTGGACCAGGCTGTATCCTGAGCAGATTATGTGGCGATCATGGAGGAGTGGAGAGCATGAGATTGATTCCTAAAAGAGCCATTGACAGACAAGTCTCCACATTGATCCCGTGGGCCAGCCTGCACACTAGTCGGTGACTACTCACACCTGCAGCTTCTCCACAATGCACGTCCAGCGTTGTCCAGCCTCCGGCGTCTAGACTACAGCTCTACACAAGTTTAGCTAGAGAAAAAAATAGTCATGCCTGTAACACGAGGAGTGACAGAGACAACTGGGTTCGGATTCCCGTGCAGGTTTATAGGGTAGTCAGGCAAGCAATGGTCAACACAGGTGCAAACAGATGTACAAAGGAATCGTAGTCAAAAGTATCAGGCGAGAGGTCGAAAGGCAGGCGGCAGACAGGGACAAAAAGATAAACAGGCTAAGTTCAAAACACAGGAAACAAGACAAGGAAAAACGCGTTGAATTGTCACTTTACAGAAAACAAGACTCTGCAAAGGAAGTGAGTGTGTGTGCTGCTTAAATAGTGTGTGTAATCAGTCTTTGACAATCCTCAGGTGTGCAAGTGTATCATTCAAAATGAGGAAGCATGTGTGTTTGTGAACGGAGTGCATGTATGAAATGTAGTCCATGAATGGCGGATTTGTAGTCCATATGTGTTTGTGTGTGAGATCCAGCGATCTTGGGAGTATGATCGCTGATGATTGTGACAGAGCCCCCCCTCTAAGGAGTGGCTTCCAGACACTCCAAATACTGATCAGGCGGGAGGTGGAGCAGGGGGAGGGATGGAGGGCCAGGACCATGCAGCGGAGGTGTACCTGGGCATGGAGTTGTATAGGGCCTGGAGCGTGGAGCTGCGGTGGGTCTGGGGCGTGGAGGTGCGGAGGGCCTGTGGCGTGGAGGTGCGGAGGGCCTGTGGCGTGGAGCTGGCGGAGGGCCTGGGGCGTGGAGGTGCGGAGGGCCTGGGGCGTGGAGGGTGCGGAGGGGCCTGGATCGTGGAGCTGCGGAGGGCCTGGGGCGTGGAGCTGCGGAGGGCCTGGGGGCGTGGAGCTGCGGAGGGCCTGGGGCGTGGAGCTGCGGTGGGCCGGTGCGTGGGAGCTGAGGTGGGCCTGGATTATGAGACTGCAGAGGGCCTGGAGTGTGGAGCTGTAGACGGTCCTGGAGAGTGGAGCTGCGGTTATGTCCTGGAGGCTTAGGTTCAGCAGGCATCGGCGGGTCATATGGACCTGATGGATCACACGGCTTTGGCAGCTCTGTGAAGCCATTCGTGGAACTCAGACTGCGGCCCTGGCCTTTCATGGACTCAGGCAGCAGTCGGGCCTTTCATGGCTCTCAGGCGGCGGCGGCCATTCAGGAAGCTCAGGCGGCGGTGGTGGCCATTCAGAAAGCTCAGGCGACGGTGGCAGCAGCTCTGGGCAGCAGTGATGACAGTGGCTCTGGCAGCGGCTCTGGCAGCTCTGTCGGCAGTGACTCCTGGCAGTTCTGGCAGTACTGGCGGCAGTGGCTCTGGCAGTGATTCTGGCAGCTCTGGCAGTAATGGCGGCAGTGGCTCTGCCAGTGGCTCTGGCAGCTCTGGCAGTACTGGCGGCAGCTCTGGAGGATCTGGCAGCTCTGGAAGTGACTGAGGATCTGGCAGCTCTGGATGTGGTGGTGGCAGCTCTGGCAGAAACAGCTCTGGTGGTGGCAGCAGCTCTGGCAACTACAGGTGGCAGTGGCCATTTCTGGTGGCTCAGGTGATGGTGTTTCAGGAGCTGGATGACTGGAGTTGGCCATTTTGTGAACTGGCAGTCCTGGATGCGGCCATCTTGTGACCTGGAGGACTGAAGACAGCCATCTTGTGAGCTGGAGACAGGGAGTATGGGTGATGCCAGCATAATGTGCTAATGTGTTGGGCAGCAAGCCTCTATTGCCCTTGTCTATTGCACTTTACTGCTTAAATAGTGTGTGTAATCAGTCTTTGACAATTCTCAGGTGGTTGCAAGTGTAATCATTCAAAATGAGGAAGCATGTGTGTTTGTGAACGAGTGCATGTATGAAAATGTAATCCTTGAATGGCGGGATTTGTAGTCCATATGGTGTTTGTGTGTGAGATTTGTGTGTGTGATCGTGACAGTGGCCCAACTAAGCCTGTTTTCTCTCCAGGTTTTTTCCTTCACTTTCTTGGTTTTTTCTTGGTTTGCTTGCTTGGTTGGGGACTTGTGGAGCTGCGCATCAATGGATTTGGTCTTCAGTGTTTGGACGTTCAGCAGTTGAACATTAAAACCACACTGAACTAAACTAAACTGAACTTCAACTCTGAAAACTGAACTGACAACGGTTCAATTTCAATTTACTAGAATGTCTATGTTAAGCTGCTTTGATACAATCTACATTGTAAAGGACTATAGATAAAAATGAATTAAATTGAATATTGTCTACACATGCAACATTACCCACATAACAATACCAAATGATAAACTGACTTTTTGACATACTCCAAAGCCCCTTTCTTGGATATTCTGTATTAAAATACACTCGACTAACTTGATAGTAAGGGCAAAATGTGATGTTTGAAACAAGACCAGGTTATAATTGATCAGCATGATGTGACCGTTGGTTTAAAAATGAAACTATTCTATTTAGCCTTCTGCCTAATAACTTCAGCTCCATTGACACCCTCTGCCAATGCGTTGATGAAATTAACAGTTGGATGTGCGCTGAAAGTTAAACAAAGAGAAAACTGAAGTCATTGCATTTGGGAACAGAGATGAGGTTCTCAAGGTGAATGCATACCTTGGCTCTAAGGGTCAAACAATAAAAAAATAAGGTCAAGAATCTTGGTGTGATTCTGGAGTCAGATATGAGTTTCGGTATAGTCATGTCAAGCAGTAACTAAATCAGCATACTATCATCTCAAAAACATTGCAAGAATAGATGGTTTGTTACCAGTGGAAGAAACGTGTTCATGCTTTTATCAGCTGCAGGGTGGATTACTTTAATGGACTCCTCATGGGCCTTCCCAAATAGACAGTTGCAGCTCACCAGAACGCTGCTTGCCAGGGATTTGACCAGAACCAGAAAATCAGAGCACATCACCCCTGTCCTCAGGTCTTTATACTGGCTCACCCGGTTACATTCAGAACATATTTTAAAGTATTACTACTTGTCTATAAATCATTAAATGACCTAGGACCTCAATATATTACAGATATGCTCACTGAATACAAACCTAATAGATAACCCAGATCATTAAGATCAAATAAACTAGAAATTCCAAATGTTCAGTCAAAGCAGGGTGAAAAGGCCTTCAGCTAACACCACCTGCCGCTAGAATCAGCTTCCAGAAACAATCAGATGTGCTCCAACATTAGGTAACGTACATTTAAGTCAAGACTGAAAACACATCTTTTTAGCTGTGCCTTTACTGAATGAGCTCTGAGCTGTCTCACCGATTGCACTATTATGTCTTTCTGCTTTTTTCATTCTTTTTATAAGCTGTTTTGTTTTAACACATTTTAATCTGTTTTTATATTATTTGTTTTTATTTTTTATACTTGTCTCTTTTATTCCTGTTTATGTAAAGCACTTTGAATTGCCATGCCTTAAAACCATACATTTATTATTTCTGATACTACAGACAAATGGATTTGCTATAGTGCGTTAAAGCCTTGTCAGTTGTCAAACTCCTAACTAATGTGCTTTTTTTAGTGTACAGCTGTCAGACTACTTAAATAGAAAGGCAACAGAGTATTAACGTTTTCTTTTTGAAATCAAATCCACACAATGAACTAATATAATTAACCCAGGCTCATTCTGAAAATGTACCGCTGTATACATTTCTAGAGAGCACCAAATATGTCCCAGGAGCTAGTTTTTTTTTTTTTTTTGGCAGTTTGTTTTTGCAAATCCACCAGAGGCTGTTGTGTACGCTCTTTCAGATCTCAATTTTTTTCTCGCAATTGCCATTCATGCCTACTGTTCTTGCGCAAATCCACCAGACGCTCTTGTGTATGCTCTTTCAGATCTCAAATATTTTCTCGCAAGTGCCATTCATGCATACTGTTCTGCGCAAAGAGGAAACTGGTGACCGGCTGACTGACTGACTGGCCCAAAAAGCAATCCAGAAACAGAAAAGATTATGCGGCAGTCCACATTCTTACCCTGTCATTTACTTGTTTATATTATTTATTGTGCTTCTGTTTTTGTCTTACCCACTTCTTGAACTGTTTTCACCAGACTCGAACCCAGTCACCGTGGTCAACTCCTGCCAATGTACATTGTGAGCTACTGGATAAACTGGTAACAGCAGGAAAGTCGTCCATATGGAGGTAGGTGATCAGCTAGTAAGCGCGAAAAGAACGTCATACTGCTCCGTAGCATTGGTTTTAAAGATGAAGCCATACATATTTCTGGCTACATAATTCCCGATCCCCAGTAATTTACATAGGGCCATGTTTTCAGAATGAGCCTATGTTGCAAATAATGTTGGTTGTGTCTGTCAATGTAATCAGATAGGGAAATCACATATGTTTCAGTATATTAGCTCTGACATATGTGACTGTAATGAATCGCAAACCACTCTACTCTGTGCACCGTGCAGTAATTTTTACGGTTGCACTTAAGAAAATATGCTGCGTTATTGCTGATTTCTCATTTTACTGTTGACGAAGATGGAGAACGAAACTGTTGCATGTGCTTCACTCGACAAGCTTTTTGGCAGAGAGCAAAAAAAGCCATTTGTGCCAATGAAAACAGAACAAAACGGAGGCAAGCGTGACAATCAAAGTAGCAAATATAGAGACAGAGAGAAAAAACATCCCATCAGTTTTCCGCCAATGCGGGGCGAAGGATGGCAAGGAGGATGAAGAGGAAGTGATGAGCGGCCCGGAGGAGAAGAGCGCCTGATGAAATGATTGCAGGATAGAAAAATACAAGAAGGAGGAGATGGATGCTAGAAGCACGTATCTGAGGGGCCAGCAAGCTCGGTAATCATCGCACCCCTCATTTCCTGCTATTCAACACCTATATTGTCTCCATCAGGAACACTGCAGATGCAAAAACAACAGCAACACTATCAACGCAAGATTATGAACCTGATTACCTATTGTGCAGTGTTTATAATTGCAAAATAAAAAAATAAAAAACAGTACACACTTTAAAACCTCAGCTCTAGCCTTTCCAAACAACATTAGCCTGGTGAAGAGAGACGCACCGAAAAAAAAACCCAGCTGAAGAGTGGGAGGAAAGAGGCGGCCTGCAGTTTTATATGGAGATTTCAAACTTGATCATTCAGCTACCATGGCGGGCTCAGACAGAGCCGTCAAAGGTCATCATTTATTATATCTCTCATCAGCTTGGTGTGTGTGTGCGCTCAAAAGAGTCAATGAGTTCGTGAATGTGTGCACGGCCGTGATAGAGAATCACAGTGAATACACAGCCCTGTTTACTGTGTATGAATTATGTTTACCATCTATGCTGACTTGTCTGCTTTGAGGGAAAAAAAAGACTAACAATAGTGGATGGGAGGGGCAATGGATGGCAGACAGAGAGCGAGAAAAATAGAAGGAGGAGGACGAAGGCATGGTGTGAAAGAACAAGCTTCAATGATGTCACTCAAACGCCAGGGATTCATTAGTCAGACAGCATTGCAGCGACTCAGCCATGAGATATCCAAATTTCACACTGGGCTTTTTCATTTCCCCTCACCTCTTTTTTTTCCTTCTTCTTCTTCAACGGCTGGGTTTTCTTTCTTGTCAGTGATCCGGGAGAGGGTCAGAGCTTCAATACTGAACCTCTGCTGCTCTGTCAAACAGACAGCTAAAGCAAAACATAGGTTTGTTTGAACATTGGGAAGTAAGTGCAGCTGGTCAAGGAGTATTATGGTTTAGAGAGGACTGGAGACAGCCTGGGGGGAGAGTGGGGTAAGATTTGGCAATTTTTGCATCTTCTGACTTCTACACAAGGGAAAATTGCAAGCAAATAGATGCTTATTATTCAGAATAAAAGCCTAATACTGAAAGAAACAAATATGCATTTTAAAAAAGAGAACATGTAACTCAGCACTGCTATGTTTGGGGGAAGAGTAAAATTAAACAAATGATGTGTTGTTTGTATAAACAAAATAAAGCAATACTATATTTTTGCATTCCTTTTTGTGACTATGGGCCACAAAACAAGTCAAAAAGGTCAATTCTTTTAAAATTGACATTGTTTGCATCATCTGAAGGTGGCATAAACGCTCACTGGCCACTTATTAGGTACACCTTACTAGTACCATGTTGGACACCTCTTTTGCCTTCAAAAGTGCCTTAATCCTTCATAGCATAGATTAAACAAGGTACTGGAAATATTCCTTAGAGATTTTGGCCCATATCCATGATGCAAATCTTCCGTTCCACCACATCCCAAAGGTTCTCTGCTGGATTGAGATCTGGTGACCATCCTGGCGCATCCTGCTAGAAGTAGTCATCATAAGATGGGTACACTGTGGTCATAAAGGGATGGACATGATCAGCAACAATACTCAGGTAGGCTGTGGTGTTGACACGATGCTTAATTGGTACTAATGGGCCCCAAAGTGTGCCAAGAAAATATCCCCCACACCATTAAACCACCACCACCAGGCTGAACCATTGATACAAGGCAGGATGTATTCATGTTTTCATGTTGTTGATGCCAAATTCGAACCCTACCATCCAAATTCCACTGCAGAAATCGAGACTCATCAGACCAGGCAACGTTTTTCCAATCTTCTAGTGTCCAATTTTGGTGAGCCTTGGTGAATTGTAGCCTCAGTTTCCTGTTCTTACCTGACAGGAGTGGCACCCGGTGTGGTCTTTTGGTGCTAAAGCTCATTCACTTGAAGGTTCGACATGTTGTATGTTCAGAGCTGCTCTTCTGCATACCTAGGTTGTAACAAGTGCTTTGGAGTTACTTTTCCTCTGATCTCTGACATCAACAAGGCTGAGATCTGCCGCTCACTGTAGACTTTCTCTTTTTCGAACCATTCACTGTAAACCCTTGTGATGGTTGTGCATGAAAATCCCAGTAGATCAGCAATTTCTGAAATACCCAGACCAGCCCATTTGGCATCAACAACCAATGTCCATTCAAAGTCACTTAAATCACCTTTGTTCCCCATTCTGATGCTTGATTTGAACTGCAGCAGATCGTCTTGACCATGTTTAAAATGGCTAAAAGCACTGAGTTGCTTCAATGTGATTGGCTGATTAGAAATTCGCATTAACGAGCAGTTTGTCCAACCTAAAAAGTGGACGGTGAGAGTAATGATTATTTTATGCTTTGTTAGTATAGGTCAATATTTGGCAAAGATACAACTATTTAAAAATCTGGAATATTAAGGTTCAAATATACAAAGTTCTGTCATGTCCCAGCAGACACACACAACATCATAACATATTAATATTAGGTTAGATTTAGGTCGCCAGCATCTAAGGACAATGTTTTTGATGTCCAATAACGACATAAAATAACTTTGATATTTTGTTCATTTTAGGTTGTTTTGGAAAGTGACCAAAATCCAACGTCAAGCCAACATCTTAAACCAACATCAAATTGATGTCAAATACTGACATTTATTCGTCAGGTATGGCAGCCAATCAGCTAATTAACTACATGGAGCAGGAGATTGATGTTGCCATGGCAGCCAATGAGCTTGCTACCACATTTTTAAAACGCTCAGTATTATTCCCAAAACAACATGTCGTTGAATATACTGGCAGTAGCAAGTCTTGGTACTTGCTTTGACATAACAGTCAAAGAACCAGCAGCAGCTTAGCAGGGTCAATGCTGCAAAGACCAAACACATCAACATTGACATATACAGTACATACTGACATATACAGTACATACTAAATAGAATAGTGGTTAGTACTAAATATAATACAAATACATAACGTAATAAATCTCTCCAAGAGAAATCTAACACTGAGATATTGCCTAATATATAAATATAGCTGTCTAGTTTTTTATATATCACTAAAAGCTTTATAGCTGTCTATATAAAGTGCTTAGCAATGCTCCTTACTGATCAAATATTGGGTTTTGATATATTTACTGTAGGAACTTTACAAAATATTTTCATGGAACGTGACTGCATATATTCTAATGTTTTGGGGATAAAAGAAAAATCTATCATTTTGACCCTACAATGTATTTTGGCTATTGCCAAAAATTACCCATGCAACTACTGTAAGATTGATTTTTCTGTCCAGGGTCACATTTGTCATTGTTTGCAATGAGCTTTTAAAAAGTTTTTACTTTAAGTATTTTTTATTTATTTTTTTGTTTGTTTTTTAAGTGGGTATTTGTACTATACTTAATTGCCTGATTTGTGTACTACATCCACCACTGCCACTTGCCTCAACAACAAATTTAAAAAATCTTGCCTGTGTTTTCTATTATTTTACAAACAAGAATGTGAGGACTTTGTAGGGGAGTGAATCATGCATAAAAAATAATAAGGAAATTGCAAGCATAAATAAATACAATAGAGCAAAGATAAAAGTTAAATAAACTTTGCTTTATGGTTTTCCAGAGTCAACCAGCATTCAGGTACAGAATCGAATAATCAAAACTAACTGTACAGGTAGAGTTGAAGGGTTAAGCCATGCCTTTTATTTTTTGTTATGTTAAACAATCAGTGAACTGACTTCTACAAACCTGTGTAAATAGTGTTGTCTTACTCATCCTCCTCACAATTTTTATCCTAAAGTAGAGAGTCCTTCAAAGGCATTTGCAAATTGATACAATGCAGAAATCATTGTTTATGCCTTTTGCAACTCAGGCTCATTATTGATACGTACGCCAGTAAACATTTCTGAGCAGTGCCAAATATGTCCCAGGAGGTACTTTTTTTTTTTTTTTTGCTGTTTTTGCAGAGTCCGCTGTATATGATCTCGTGAGTGCCATTCTTTCCAATCCATAAATCCAACTGAGGCCACTGTCAACTGACTGACTGACTGACCATTTGACCAATAATCCCACCAAGCCGCTCCCCCAAACCAAACCGATAGTGTTTTCAAAAGCACTGACCGACCGACCCAGATCACTCCCTTTCCATAACCCAACTGACAGTATTGTCAAAAGCAAGCCAAAAAAAAGACCTGATTTTTACCATGTTTTCAGATATTACCACATTCTCACCCTGTTATTTACTTGTTTATTTATTATTATTATTATTATTATTACTCTTTGTTTGCCTTTTGTTTTTGTTTTACCTGTTTTCTGGAACCATTTTTCACCAGACTCAGACCCCATCAATGTGGTCAACTCCTCTCTGTGTCTCAAGTTCACCGACGTATGTGGCAAGCTACTGGACAAACTGGTAACCAGTGGTGTGAAACAACAAATTACAAGTACTCTAACTACTGTAATTGTGTAGTTTTTCTCAGGAATTGTAATTTACTAAGTCATTTTAAAGATGTGTACTTTTACTTTCCCTTGAGTACATTTTTAGTGCAGAATTGGTATTTTCACTACACTATTTTTCTTCAACCTGCAATCACTGCT
Source organism: Danio aesculapii (assembly GCF_903798145.1). NCBI lineage: Eukaryota > Metazoa > Chordata > Actinopteri > Cypriniformes > Danionidae > Danio > Danio aesculapii. Next base: position 44,425,081 of record NC_079437.1, on the reverse strand, counting down.
TTATTTTTTCTTGTCTATGGGAATTAGAAAAATCCATCCTGTGATTCTGTCCAATCAAATCGCACATAGAAGGTAAATTGCATCATACCGAACTACCTCAAGACGTGGGAGATTTATAAGTGCAGCAAACTGTTTGGAAGCAATAAAAGTGTCCAAAATCTTTACAAATATTGACCCAGAGACGCATTTAGATGCATGTCACTGATGAGAAGATGGCAGATGTTAACTTGATGATGACCGAAATGGCCTTAAACACCCAACAGGCACAAGACGTCAACATGACATCAGATTGACGTTGTACCCCAAAGTCATGTGGCCATTGCATTTTGTTTACAAATGAAAATCGAGTTGACGTCAGAACCCAACATCAGGCCGTTATCAATGTCCAACTTCCAACCTAAAATCAACCAAATATCAACGTCTAATGATGGTACAGCTTGACGTGTGGACGTTACCACTATGACGTCTATCAGATGTTGGATTTTGGTTGCCATACCTGACAAATAAATGTCAGTATTGTACGTCAATATGACATTGGTTTAAGATGTTGACTCACCGTTGGATATTGGTCACTTTACAACACAACTTAAAATTATCCAAATATCAATGTCATTTGACATTGAAGATCACTTGACAAATAACGTTGTCTTTATACATTGGCTAGACCTTGAATTTTGGTCACCTGATGTCACAATCTAAATCTAACCTAATAATAATGTCTTATGACGTCGTGCGCCTGCTGGGCAACAAATGCACTACAGAATGTTTCGTTTACAACAATCCACAAATTACAAGTAAATGCATCAGCTTTTTACAGCATAATACTCACTACTCTTGAGTACTTTTGAAAGGGCTACTTTTTATCATACTTTGAGTAATATTTACGACAGATCTTTTTACTCAACTTGCACTACATTTTTAGGCAATAAATGGTACTTTAACTTGAGTAGGAATTTTCAGTACTTTTTCCACCACTGCTGGAAACAGCAGAAAAGTCATCCACATGAAGGTAAGCAGTCAGCTGGTAATACGAAAAGCAACAGCCGGTGACATCATACCGCCCCATATCGTTCATTTTAAAGATAAAATGCAGCCATTTGTTCCTCTGGCTACATAAATTACACTCTCCAGAAATGTATACAGAGGTACATTTTCACAATGAGCCTGTGTTGGCCATTTTGTAATGATATTGTGATGTTTTCAACTTTTTGTCCATACTATAATAATGGAGTCTAGAATCTACTCTGAACACTATCAAAGTAGCGATTAAAAAGTATGAATGCTGTCACTGGGTACCAATATATCAAATAAGGTACTAATAGACATTCTTTAGGGATAAATGATTACACAAATGTATCTTTGTACATGTTTTGTACATTTTATTCTGAGGTTACACTGATTTCAATTGTTTGTACAAAAACCTTTTTTTCAAAATATTTTCATTTGTGTTTTATAAAAGTCATAAGGTTTAGAAGGGATATGAAACATTAATTTCTTTCAGAGCCCATTATATACAGCGGAATAGTTTATTTTGATTTTTTTCGCTTTTTTAGGCCAACTGTAATGCCTACTAAGCAATGTCCCAGCATAAGTGTCTGTGAACCAGCTGCAATAGCAATGAATCATCAGTTCTACTGGGTTTAAGTGCCCCTAATATACCATAAAAAAAAATTGAAGGTTTCCTACAAAAGTCTTACATACATTCAAGGTCTAAAAATCCTTACATTTTTTCATAACACACATTTCACATTGACTAACTTCTCATTTCTATTACTCCTCCCTTCTGTTTTACAGTGCTCTGATTGGTCAGATGGCCTAGTTTGTTATGATTGTATGTCCGTTTACAGCAGGATCCAATAACTTTATATGTTCTCCACTTTGATCTAGATTTTAGCACAATGAATCAATGGTAAAATTTGAAAAAGCATAATAGGAGCACTTTAAGTCAGTTAATTAATATTCAATAGCACTCTATTATTAAATATTTATAAGCTAAGCTGTTAAGATTTTAATATTTCCCAAAGTAGACTAAGCATTGCTCTCCACTGGCTGCATGTTAATTGTTACTGTCTTCATTTACACTGTAAAAATCTATTAGTTTGCTTACTTTAAAAAAGTAAGTAAATCCATTGCTTTTAAAGCGTTTAGTTGACTTTACTTAAAAAAGTGAGAGTAGCACTTTAAAATAATGGTCCATTAGTAAATGTATTTACTCACATGAACAAACAATTAGTAATACATTTATTATGGTATTTATTCATCTTTGTTAACATTAGTTATTGTTATTTAAGTAAAATAACGTTAGGTCTTTTTAGTTCATTTCAACTTGGAGTAACAAGCACAACTTTATATTTTAATAGAACTTTAGTTAATGTTGAATTAAGATTAATAAATGCATTCCAAAATTATCCATATTTTGTTATTGTTAGTAAATACATCAACTAATGGACCATTATTCAAATAAATTATCCTAAAATTATTAGGTAAATTAATTATGTGCATAATTAAGTCAGCTTAGGTCAATCCAAGTTAACTCACTTTTAACCCAGGCTCATTATGGACATGTACCCTTGTATACTTTTCATATATTCAGAGTGTCAAATACGTCCATTAGGTATGTTTTTTGCAGTTTTTGTTTTCACAAATCCACCAGAGGTTCCAGAGGTGCTATTAGCACCTGCTATTCTCACGTAAATCCACCACAGGCTGCAGTCGTCTGACTGACTGACTGACTGACTGACTGACTGATCTCTAGTGGGTTTACGCGAGAACAGCAGGCGCGAATGGCACTCGCGAGGGAAATTGAGATCTCAAAAAGCATACACTGTGGCATCTCATGGATTAACGAAAACAAAAACTGCAGTAAAATGTATTTTGCGGTCAAATGATAAACGTCTGTAGAGGTACGTTTTCAGAATTAGCCTGGGTTGGCCAATTTAGTTTATTCACCTCACTTATTGCACATGTCTTTGGACTGTGGGGGGAAAATGGAGCACCCAGAGAAACCCACTCAAACACAGCAAAAACATGCAAACTCCACACAGAAATGCCAACTGGCCCAGCTGGGTCTCGAACAGCGACCCTCATGCTGTAAGGCAACAGTGCTAATGACTAAGCCGCCATGCCGCTTACGCCTGAATTATGCTAGGAAAAAGGAAGAGGTGTCGAGGTGAATAGATTCTTCAAGACGAAGATGACTAAGGTAAGGAAATCATGTGACATTAGGAGATTTTTGTGTCACGTATGCGTGGCATGGCCATCGCTCTGCTTCCCGTGTTTGCCTTCAGGTGACCTTGGACAGAAGCTGTTGGTCTGGGACAGTTGAAGCGCAGTTTGCAATCGTTAGAGCAATTACTACAAAAACACAAGGCCACAGGGAGCAATTACACACTCACTGTTTACTCGCCTATGCTAGAGGCCAACAGGATCGAGGGACTGCTGAGAGGAAGAACGGAGGAGAGGAGATGAAATCCAGCGAAAGGGCAATGAAAGAACAGAGGCGATAGGGCACAGGAAGAGAATAGAGAGGGCAGACAAGACGAGTAGGGAAAACATTTTGCTGGGGGGCAGAAAACTTAGGGGATATTCACTGGAGAGGATCTGATGTCTGAAGGAAACACGATACTTGTGTTTGGTCCCACTGAAAACCCAGATTAAAAGGCACTTTATGCTGTATGTTGTAACCCAATTATTCCCAGGTTATTTCCATGAAAGAGCAGCAGAAGCCCATGTATAAATTACACTCTCAGTACAAAGCTATCACTAGGGTAGAATTACTGATATTATAGTAGATTTCACTTTACTAAAATGACTTCTGAAATGCCAAAATTACAGCTTTTATACTAGCTCAATAAGTTGGTAATAATTTACTTGAAGGGGCTGTTCATTAGACACGGAACCATTATAATCATGACATGACATATGTCATGGATATTAAAGAGATTTTATGCATGTTTATGACAACTGTCAATAGCCCCTTTCACACAGTGATACCGGTAAATATCTGGAATATTTCCGGAATGACTTTACCAGTAGATTCAAAAAAGTGCTGTTTACTCAGGTAAAGACGTTTCGTAATTTTTCCGTAAAAGACCATTCACACATCCATTTCAAGATACCATTAAATTCTGACATCATTAACCAGAAATGCACTCTAAACGGCTGCGCTTGCATTTGTAAACATAGAAGGAGTCTGGCTTTTGTTGATGGTTTCACTTTTATTTAAAGCTTTATCATTCATGCAGCTGCTTTTTCTCAGAGACGCCCAAAGGCAGCCGCGCAAACCGCAAGTAACTGTTTACACATTTGATTACATTATAAATTCTGTGGATGGATAAGTGTTGTGAACAACTTCAATGAAAACATAAGGAGGAACACTTTTGCATTATAAACTGTACATACTATGTGTGTGTGTGACAGCACTCACCGAAGCACTTCTTCACGTGCACACACATCAAGCAACTGAAGCAGAGCTTAAGGTAAACAAACAGCGGTTTATCATAAGCATTTTAAAATGGACATAGAACATAAATGAACATGGAAGGAACATAGAAACGTTATCTGACTAACATCTAGCAGTTAAATGTGTCTGGAAAAGTATTCAAAAGTTTTTATTTTCATAAACAGTGCGAATGTGAAAGCGTCTAAATGTTCTCATTGGCTCACAACAGCGTGTTCTAAGCATAACGCGCTCTTTCTGGCAAATTTCCTTCTGTGTTCACACAGTGCAGCAATACGGCAAATTACCGGTAATGTTACAACTTCTCTTTCCAGAAAATTGCTGGAACAAATTTACCAGTATTTTCAAAAAGGGTCTGTTCTCACATACAGACCTTTCTGGAAAATTGTAATTTTCCGGAAAGGTCTGTATAGGTGAAAGGGGCTATTACGTATCATTTGTTCTGTTATGTCTTTTTAAATGCAAAGGAGACATTGTTTGTTACCAAGACAACATAAAGTGGCATTACTGTCATAAACATGATTTTCATTTGGCTGTTATAATTGTCATTGCATTTCATAACAGCGTCATTAAATTATTGTCTTTATTTCAAATACAAGTGTAAAAATGTATTTTATTAAAATTTCATTCAATGTTATGAAATATTAATGATGTTTCTATAACTTTATTTGGCAGAGTCATTTTACTAAGATATTTGTAATTACAATTTAATTTTATTTGCAGAAAAATATTCACTGCACAATTATAATGGCCTCATGACAATCATGTTTATGACAGATTTATGACAAGCTACATCTTGATAATGTCAAGGTGCAATTGTTTATGTTATCATAAAGACTTCTCAAACTATCCTTACAAGTGAGCTAATGACACTTAATGATAGTAGTCATAAGCATGCATAAAATCTGACATCTAAAGTTTACTGATGAACTGTTACTTTGAACTAAAATAATAATAGTAATGCTTTTATTATAAAATATAAAGGTACCCACACCTCTCCCATTTAACCAGACAAAATAAAGGTTTCAGTATTTCTAACCCTAACAACAACAACAACCAAAAAACTACTGCAATAATGTTAACATAATTTAAAAATTATTATTCAATTGTAATTCGTGTGTGTGTGTGTGTGTGTGTGTGCGTGTGCATGTGCGTGCGTGCGTGTGTGTGAGTGAATTTTTTAACAAACTAAAATTCTAATTCAAATGCCTAAAAGATAAACAAACTACCAAACAACTACTCAAATGGGTAATCAAACGCTCAAATAACAAATGAAAAATCATTCTCAATGACAAATCAAATGTATTTGATATTTAATTTTCATGAACAACTTCCATGTATTAAATAAATGACAAATCAAATGCTCAAACTTATAATTCAATGGAGAAACTGATTTCTGATTACACAGCTGGAAGCTCATGATGGATGGATTACTAGGACTATAAGACACCTCATTCACACAGACTCTTTGCTGAGTCTTGTTTTTCCCTGCGAAGCATTACAACAACAACAGATGAGACAAGATGGCAGCGCGGTCACATCGTAAGGCCTCAGCGTCTCTTCAGTTTCTGCAATTTTGCAGTATTATTCCTGCTCATTTCGGATCTGTTCGTGCAGAACGGTAGTGCCTTTACATCGTTACACCTGACAGGAGGTCTTGGATATTGGTTTGTGCATTCCGGACAGTTTTATTAGCAATCTTCGACCTCATCCCTGAAATCGCCAGAACACCCGAGCCTAAGCGCCCTACCCGGCCGGGCGGAAGTGCTCGAAGGTGGCGTAGAGAACGTAAACAAAGACGGTGAACGCGCGGCGGCTAAGAGCAAGCTAAAGCTAACACCACCACCGGCTCTCTTTACCCAGCATCTTTCTCGCCAATGTACGGTCCACTGGTGAACAAAATGGATGAGATTCGGACTGCGCATCAACCACATCAAAAGATTATGGAACTAATGTTATGATTTCACAGAAAACATGGCTAACAGCTGGGATACCAGACAACGCTATAACCGCTAACTGACCATCAAACATTCCGAGCAGACAGAACAGCGGATGACTCCGGTAAGACCAGAGGCGGAGTGATTATGCATTTATAATAACAAAGTTTGGTGCACAAAACTCTGTCGTCGTTGGGACATTGCTGTCACGAATGGGGCTCAACGCAAGGTACAACAGAGATGAGGATCCAAGTTTCCAAGTCTCAGCTGTGTGTGTGTGTGAGTCTCATCAGCCGTGATGAACAGCTGGGGTTTAACATGGCCTGATAGGATTTGTAGTTCCTAAACAGGACACTTGTAGTTCACCAGTGACCTGTCAGGAAGGATCACTGGTGATCAGGACAGTACCCCCCCTCTCTAAGAGCGGATTCCAGATGCTCACAGAAACAGTTCAGGAGGGAGGTGATGCGGAGGGCGGAGCAGGGGGAGGAATGGAGGGCCAGGACCATGCATCAGGAGGTGTACCTAGGGCATGGAGTTGTGGAGGGCCTGGAGCGTGGAGCTGCGGTGGGCCTGGGGCGTTAGAGCTGCGGTGGGCCTGGAGCGTGGGACTTACGATGTGCCGGAGCGTGGGGCTGCGGATTGCCTGGTTTAGCAGGTACTGGTGGCTCAGACACTTAGAAAGATAACTTGGTCAGGAGGTTCTGGTTCAGGAAGCACTAGTTTGTTCAGACAACCACACAGAGTCAAAAGGCTCTAGAACCGTAGTCACTGGCGGTTCATGTAGCACCAGTGGGTCAGGAGACACTGGTGGTTCGATAACCCAGTGAGTTTAAGAGGCTTAAGATCAGAAGGCCTGGAGTAATCAGATGGCTGGGAAATCAACGTGGCTTTAGCAGCAGTTCGTGGGACTCGGGTTGCGGCTCTGGCAGCACTGGGAACTCACACGACTTTGGTAGCCATTCATGGAAATCAGGTGGTGGCTCCGACCGTTCGTGGGACTCAGGTGCAGCTCCGGCCTTTCGTGGGACTCAGGTGGCAGCACTGGCCTTTCGTGGGGACTCAGGTGGCAGCTCCGGCCTTTCGTGGGACTCAGGTGGCAGCTCCGGCCTTTTCGTGGGACTCAGGTGGCAGCTCCGGCCTTTCGTGGGACTCAGGTGGCAGCTCCGGCCTTTAGTGGGACTTAGGTGGCAGCTCCGGCCTTTCGTGGATTCAGGTAACAGCTCCGGCCCTTTCGTGGGACTCAGGTGGCCAGCTCCGGCCATTTCGTGGGACCTCAGATGGCAGCTCCGGCCTTTCGTGCATTCAGGTGGCAGCTCCGGCCATTCATGGGACTCAAGGGGATCTGGTGCCCGCCATTTGGGAAGCTCAGGCGACAATGGCTCTGGCAGTACTGGCGGCAGTAGCTCTGGCAGCGGCTCTGGTAGCTCTGGCAGTACTGGCAGCAATGGCTCTGGCAGCTGTGGATCTGGCAGTGATTGAGGAATCTGGCTGCTCTGGAGGATCTAGCAGCGACTGGGGATCTGGCAGCTCTGGAGGATCTGGCAGCTCTGGAAGTGACAGGGAATCTGGAAGCTCTGGCTGTGAAACTTGGCTCTCGAGCAGAAAGAACGGGGTACAAGTGATGCCCTCATTCTTGTATCTGTGGGGTGAGCCGCAAACCCCATCGCCAGCTGGTCTTGCTGTTCCTTGCCCCCCTCAAAAAAATTATTAGGGGTTTCCGCCACCGACAATAGTGAAGGCAGAGTCGCCAATAAAAGAGCCAGTTCAATAACTGAAAAATAGTCCAGTGTGGTTGGTGTATTGGCATAACAAAAAGGAGTGATTGTGAAAGTCCCCCCCGAAAAAAAATCATTAACAAATTGTCCATGTGGGTTAAATGAACTAACTGTAAAAATTCCTTCACATACTCCTCAATGGGGCAATTACCTTGACAAAGGCGAATAATCTTACTCTTCGCTGGATCCATAATGACGGAGTCTTTCTGTCACGAATGGGGCTCAAAGCAAGGAACAACAGAGGATGAGGATCCATGTGCAGGTAAAATAAGATTATATTTAAGCAAAACAGGGATAACAGAAGTGGCTGGTACAAAAAGGGCAATGCAAAATGTCGTCAAAAAACTGGCATAAGGTCAAAAATAAGTAGCAAACAGGATCAAACAATAAACAAGGCTAAAGTCAAAAACAGGCTAACAACAAGATGCTAAGACATGCAAGGTACGTACAACAACTACAAAGACTCCGTACTAAACTTGTGTATGTGTGGTGTATAAATAGTCTGAATGATCAGTCATCACAAGTCTCAGCTGTGTGTGTGTGAGTCTCATCAGCCGTGATGAACAGCTGGGGTTTAACATGGCCTGATTGGATTTGTAGTTCCTAAACAGGACACTTGTAGTTCACCAGTGACCTGTCAGGAAGGATCAATGGTGATCATGACAATTGCTGTTTATCTGGAATTTCTAATGGTTAAATGTAGACCGTTTTAATCTGCCACGGATGTTCATCTCCACATATAACTGCTGCCTATATTCCTCCCAGTGCTGAGTGCCAAGCTTGCTATGAATGAACTTCATGCAGCCATCAGCAAACAACAGACTGCTCATCTGGAGGCTGCTTTTATTGTTGTGGGGATTTTAATCACTCAAACTTAAAGACAGCGCTTCCCAAATTCCATCAAAACATTTTCTGCACACAAGGGGAACAAAAATTTTAGACCAAGTTTACAACAAACATGGCTGAAGCATACGCTGTGACCCCCCTCCCCCACTTGGGTCAATCAGATCACCTTTCTTTGTCCTCACCCCCAAGTACTCACCCCTCATCACCATGTGAAGCATCAGCAAGGACCATCAAAGTGTGGCCAGTGGGGTAGACTCCCACTCCAGGACAGGTTTGAACTCACAGACTGGAGTATGTTTGCTTCCCAGGCCACATGTGGCTCTCACCACCGACATTGATAGTTACACTTCCTCTGTTCTGGAATATATCAACACAACCATAGACAGTGTTACAAACCCAAAAACAGATCACCACATACCCAAATCAAAAGCCATGGATGAACAAGGAGGTGCCCCTCCTGCAGAAGGCATGCAACACTGCCGTCAGATCAGGGGATGCACAGGCCTACAGCACTTCCAGGGCTAATCTGAAGAGGGTCATCAAAAGGCCAAGCACTGTTACAAGCTAAAGCTAGAGGAGCACTTTTCCAACTCTGATCCTCGGCGCATGTGGCAGGGCATCCAGGCCATCAGCAACTACAAACCCAGCCAGTCCAACCCCACAGCCACAAATGTCTCCTTCTTGGACGAGCTAAATGACTTTTAGGCCTGCTTTGAAAGAGACAATACAGAACCCTACACCAGGAACACTTCCTCAACTGACCACTCACCTATCACACTCACCTCCTCAGAAGTCTACACCGCACTGAGTCGGATCAATGTGCGTAAGGCTGCTGGACCAGACGGTATTCCTGGGCGCGTATTCACAGACATTTTCAACCTGTCGCTTAACCTAGCAACTGTGCCAACATGCTTTAAAAGCACCTCTATTGTGCCAGTGCCCAAACACTCCAGCCCAAGGCTCATCAGCGTCTATTCTTCTTGAGGCAACTTAAGAAAAACCAGCTTACATCAGCCGTCCTTGTGAACTTCTACCATTGCACAATAGAAAGCATCCTGACCAACTGCGTCACAGTCTGGTATGGAAGCTGCTCTGTTGCTGAGCGTAAGGCACTGCAGCGGGTGGTGAAAACTGCCCAACGCATCACAGGGACTACACTGCCAGCCATTGAGGACATCCAGAAGAAACACTGTCTGCGCCGAGCACGCAGTATTTTTAAGGACACCTCTCACCCTGCTCACAGACTGTTTTCTCTCCTACCTTCCGTCAGGCGCTTCAGGCTCCCCCAGACAAAAACCAGCAGACTGAGGAACAGCTTTTTCCCCAGAGCTGTCTCCCTTTTGAACTCTGCCCCTCACTGACTCTTTTGCCCCCCCCCCCCAATACACCCCCCACACTCCTCTAACTTATACCCCTCACAATCACTGCACTCATCATCATTTAACATTTGCACATTTAAAAATTTGCACATATTCATTGCACTGATTCACTTATTTGAACTGTACATACCCACTGCACATGGACATTTGTAATTATGTTTATCTATCTGCACACTTCTGCTATTAATAGCATCCTGTACATATATTCATTTATTGTAAATCTCTGTTCATAGCTAATACAACCTGTATATAATATTCATAGTACATCCATCCGTAAATATTACCATAGTTTTCCTATAACTGCACTTTATAAATTATACCTATATCCTGCACTTGCTGCTATTGCACTGCTGGTTAGACCGAAACTGCATTTCGTTGCCTTGTACTTGTACATGTGTAATGACAATAAAGTTGAATCTAATATAATCTTAAAAGCATTATTAGCGTTAATGCTGTTTTGCCTCCTGTCCTGTCTCTTATTCTGTGTCTAATAAATGTTTTGTTGACATTTGTGTCTGTTTTAGGTTCTTTTTTTCTGATAATGTGTTATTTCTTAGTACCAATTGCCGAATTATTGTGTGTTTTTTTTACTCAACTTCAGACGTTTTAGGTCAGTGCAACTGATAGGAAAGAAAGAAAAAGGAAAGGAAAGAAGGATTATGGATTTTTTGTTCACTCAACTTCAGGCATTCCAGTTCTGCACACAAAAAATGTTCAGTTGGCACAACTTAAAACGTTTTGTTACAGAGTATTTTACCTCCACAGAAAACAAATTAACTTATGTTATCCCTACTAAAAGTTTTTTGTATTACTGCCAAATGCTATTAGGTCAGTGCAGCTGATTTTTTAAAAAGTTGAGTGAACAAGAAAAAGGAAATGTTTTTGTTGTTGTTGTTGTTGTACTGGCTTATTTTTTTACAGTGTATGCATGACTGTATTTTCATTAACTAATGTTAACAAAGATGAATTGACACTGCAGTAAATGTATATTTTATTGTTTGTTCATGTTATTTAACACATTAACTAATGGAACCTTAATGTAAAGTGTTACTGATCATTTTATTATGCAAAAAAGCAGATCTAAGCACATATGGTGGTACACAAAATAATACAAGCAGGTGTTCATTTTAAACAATATTTAATATTATGGGGGAAATAAAGATACAGCAAAACAGCTACAGCAAACTATTATAATACTTATAAAATTGATTTGACTCCAGCCAAAAAAAGCAACCTGAACTATTATTATAATCAATAAATAAATTCAACAATCAAAAACTTGATTCTGACAGGGAGCTGAGACACAAAGAGAAACACATCAAGAAGTAAATGTGGGGGTGATGCTGACATCTAGAAATCTGTTTATTTTTTTAAATATATATATATATATATTTGTAATATGTGCAAATAAATATGGTTATTTAAATGAAACAAAAGTTGTTATTATTGAAAACATTTCAAATAGTCTAAAACATTCTAGATAGCACTGATACGTGCTAACAATAGCACCAACTGCCCCTCTACACAACGGAGGCCAGAGTTCAACACACTCAATCAGTGCTTCAATAACCTTGTTCGACTAAGTGTTAACAATTTGTCCACTACTACTGACAGCCATGTTAATTGCACATCTTTCCCCCTCTTACCAATTTGAACATTCCATTTCAATGCAATTGAAACTCTTGTATAATAAGACTCTTGCATTACCCTGTGATTAATAAATAAAGACATGAGATAATTAAGAACAAGAGTCCAATCAAAACATAAAACAATAAATTTATTAATAAATACAATGATAAATGTAATAAAGGGATACAACTTCCACTCAGGCTTGCTATTTTTTGCTATTAAAGAAATAGTTCACCCAAAAATAAAAATGTTGCCATCATTTAATCACCTTTTACTTCTCACTTTTACCCCTGTTTGAGGCCCTGCTTCTTCCTCTTCTTGAACACAAAATGTGCTGTTTTGAAAACTGGTGACCATTGTTTTCCATACACTACCTGACAAAAGGAACAACAAACAATAACTTGACTTCTAGTGGATCATTTGGTATTAGAAGTCATTTTTATGAAAGGCAAAGGCCTCTAGATTACGCTTATTTTACCAAAATAAAATATGATCATGCCTTGATTTTTAATTATTTAATTAGGACAGTAAGGTCTGACTTTGCTTAGACAAAAGTCTTGTCACTTAACAGAAATAATGTAGGCTATAGTATAAAATATAAAGTCATGGTGCAGTGGAGAAAGAAATAAAATTGTGTATGGCACCCATGAGCTTGGATGACTGCATCTTGGCAAAGAAAGCGTTCTTGCAGGACTCCTAGAGTTCATCAAGATTTGGATTCATCTTTAATGCCTCATCCTTCATCTTACCCCAGACACGCTCAATAATGTTCATGTCTGGGGACTGGGCTGGCCAATCCTGGAACACCTTGACCTTCTTTGCTTTTAGGAACTTTGATTGGGAGGCTGAAGTATGAGAAGGAGCGCTATCCTGCTGAAGAATTTGCCCTCTCTTGGAGGCAAGAAAATAATCAGAATTTACTCTACTGTAAATACTGTAACATGCTTATAAACCATAAGGTCATAACCAGACACTGAGAGGGAAAAGTTTCCCAGTAAATATGAATGTCCAAATTGCAAATCCTACACTAATCTACTGCACTCCATTATGTCGTGCTCTGTTGTTAGGGTGACAAAATGGCTTAAAAGTCACATTTTCAGGCTGGTGTGCCTCAGTGGTCTAAAAACACTTGTCAATGTCAAAATGATTTAAAAGGCCAATTACACTTGAAGAAGGCAGAGGGTTTATGGTTCACAGAAACGGAACAGAATTTCAGTCGAAGCATTAGTTTTAATGCTAAAAGAGAACAAGGTAAGACTAAAATAGCAAGCCCTTCATTTATGACAGTTGTTTTACAATAGAAATGATAGTAATATAACAGCTTACATTAATATTCAGCAATGCTGTAACTACCCAACTTCATATTGCATTGTTTGGAATTGAAACTGTAAGCATAGACATATTTGTATGTGATTTGGGTAATACCTTTCTGAATGTGACGAGACAAGAACCCTTTCACATTTCCAACATATATTAAATACAAGTGAATATGTGCAAGAAGTTAAAACTATACCTAGAATTTCCTACACCATTCTATTTTTTACTAGTCACTTACATTGTTGCAAGATGTGGTTAAGTCCTTGGTGAAAACACAATAAAACAGTGCTGATAAAGCACTTTAAGGTCTCTCTATCACAGTGATACCATTAATGTTGAGTCTTAAGGTTTTTTCACACCAGGAAAGCCTGTTAGTTGCTTTGGTCAGGACCATTTTCATCTTCATCTTCTTCATTGCTTTTATTTTTATAGTGCTTTTACAGCGTAGATTGTGTCAAAGCAGCTTAACATGAATGAAGGAAAGAGAATAAAAAGCCATAATGATAATTCAGATATTGGAACATTCTAGAAAATCAGTAGAGAAATAATGCTGGGGTAAATTATAGTTAAATTAAAAGTGATTCAGATCAGTTTGGTATAAATGTCATGGTTAAATTCAGTTTAATTTAGTTCAGTTTACACAGTTTTTTCATGTTACACGATTTCTGAAACCTCTCACTCAAAATGCAAAACTACGCTGAAAATCTCCAAAACCAGAAGCTACAGTTTTTCTTGTTTGCTTTGACCTGGTTATAGAAACTAGGATCCACTCCATTTTCCCAGCAGAGCAGAAGCTATGTCTTGCAATTGTGTACACCTTTTCTCATTGGATTGATACATTTTCCCCAACAATTTTCAAAACACGGATGTCATTCAAGCAGTCCAAACCCCATTGTTTTAGTTATGGTAACCAAACAGAAACCAACTATTCCTAACCATTAGACACTATCAAGATCAGTATAAAATCTTTGAAGCACCGGTTTGACACTCCATCATACAAGTCTTCAATTAGCAATCAGTCTGCAAACCTCATAAAAAAGGTGGCAGGTCTATGTTGTTCTTTGCCAGCATGGATGGAAGAGGTCAATAGTGGCTGTGTCTTATACTCCCAATAGATTTGACTCTAGATTTGTGTTTTCTGTAATATTTACAGTATTTAATCGGGTTCTTTTTGTTTTGTTTTCTACAGTAATTCAGTGTTCAGCCACAGTTTGTAAAAATGTCATGGGTTCCAGTTCTGCAGCGTAAAACATATGCTGGAATAGTTGGTGGTTTATTTCACTGTGGCAACCTCTGATAAATAAGGGATTAAGCTGAAGGACAATGAATGAATGATTGAATGTTTATGGTTTTGTTGTATGCTACCGTATACACCAGTAATGTTTGGCCTAATAAATATTTCTGTTTCTACATGTCATTGGTGTTTACAGTGTATCTGCTCCCCCGCTCAGCAGATTATTTTCACTGTATAATATTGTATTGAAATGTACATTTACACCTAAAGAAGAGCAAAGAGCTTTAGATTTAGAACAATAGTGTTTACATGCTATATCCAAACGTTTACTATTATGAAAGAAGTGTTTGCCATTTGATGCAAATGCTTCATTCTGACTTGTTTATGGCATTTCGAATGCAGTGTTACATTCGGAAGATGTGAGGCATTTTGTGTGAGCAGTTTTGGGAATTGTATGTAGCATTTTGAAAAAAAGTGACATTGTTTTAAAAATGTGTGAAACAAATGTCACTGATAAAGGACAATCCATTGGAGAGCAGCACCACCAGCTCCAAATATTGGTTGATTTTAGGGCTGCAACTAACGATTATTTTAATAATCGATTTATCTGTTGATTATTTTTTTGATTAACTGATAAATCGGATAAAAAAAGAAAAGCATTCATTTCCAACCCTTTATTCAAAAACAGAACTAAAATCTTTTGAATGTGCACAAACATGTTCTCCTTGAACATCCCTGAGCTGTTATAATAATTATAATAACATTTAAAATTTTTAAATAAAAAAAAATTTGGCCTGTTTTCAATTCAAATGTCTAAAAAAATATATAATCAAGATACAAACTAGACACATGAAATAGCATAAGAAATGATGGTAACACATTACAATTACACACTATGAACCATTTATTAAGCATTAGCAAATAGTGAATTCATTATCTTTTAAGTATTAACTCTACATTAATAAACGTTAGTAAGCAATTTTATAAATCCCTTATAAATGACAATTAAAGGCTCAGTTAAATTCAGTTAAATAAATGCCTGAAATAAACAGTTAAATAAATAAACCCTGTATCACAGTTAGAGCTGGAGCATAGACTGGGGTTTGCTAGTGGTGGTTCATTGGACAGCACGGCTGATGGTTGCTTAGCAACAGCAGACGCCATTCATGCACAACTCAATCTTTCACATCCTGATAACTTAAAAGGTGCAGGGCTTACTTTAGATGTGTTAAAACAAGGTCTGACCATATTCGAACTGTACCAGAGTTCAGCTAGACCACCATTTGTCCAGTGTATAATTGCTGTATTCACACCTCCCCATATCTGCAGCAATTGGAGAAACAAGAGTTCGAGTTCAATTCAGTCCAACCAAACTTGACAGGCATGAAAACCCCCATACAAAACAAATATGTGAAAACTCTTAGAATGTATTAATGTTTGCTCCACTATAGTTCATCTTATTTCATACTGTACAATGCTTTATTCCAGATAGGTTTCAATCAGACCTCACTGTTTTCATGCTCTGCCCTATCTATCATCACAGATACTGTCCTGACCAGACCTACGGCTGTTCTTAATACTGCTGGAAGATGCAGAGGTGGACAAGCTCGGCACTCTCATTGGTGACAGAAGATGTACAACCGCTCAATCTAATTTCTGAAAGGACACAAGGCTTTCTGCTGCAATCACAGGCTTTAAATCCATCTCTCCGTCCTGACCTTTCCTGTTCCACTCTGAAGGAGAAGAGGGGGGCGATGGAGGGGATTAGCAATAGCCTGGAAAAGCTTTATTTTCCAGTTTCTGCATTTGAAACAACTGAATATGCCACTGTATCTCTTTGAGAAAGTAGTGGAACCACAGAATGTTATTCCCATGAATACAGAAGTGCTCCCACTGAGCACGTAAACTCAGAGAAACTTCCCCAAAAAAGCATTTCAATCAACATCACGGATGGCTTTTTAATTATTCATTAACATTCATTGGCAACTCGGCTAGAGTTACTGTGGACACCTGCGGCAAAGAAGCTCCTGTCCGACTCCTGATTGGGGTGTGTGGATGGAGAAATGGGGAAAGGAATAGAGAGTAAGAGGACTCGGTGGAATGAAGACTCATTCTGGAGGGCAGAGACCCTTAGTGGCCATACATCAGCTTGGAACAAAATAAAAGATTTAGCATTCTGTCCTACTTACCATCAAACATCCTGGCATTCCCTTGTTATTTTAACAGCTCCAGGATCAATTTTTAATGCAGGCATATGCTTATGCTAAAACCTCACCCTGCTGCTTTCCCTCCCCCTCAAGTTCCTCCTTGTCCCTTCAAAGACAACAAAATTCCCATCAATCCAGCAAAACTGAGATAAAAAAAAGGGATTTGGGGACACAAGACATGCAAATGTAATGCAGTGTGACATGACTACAAAAGACACACCACTTGTGGTGAAAGGTAAAACATCAATAAAACAGCAGCAGATTTATGGATTGTGTTGTTTTAGGTTCCTGTAACTCAAACAGTTCAAGGTGATGCAAGTAAAGCCAAGGTCATGGGTTTGATTTCTCAGAAATAGATAAAATGTTTACCTGCAGGTCTCTCTGAGTAACAGTGCTTGTCAAATGGATGAATGTAAATTTATGAGGGACTCTTGACATAAGAAGAAGAGAAACTCACCCAAAATGTGAAATGCTTTGATGTGATGAAAGCTCTGGCCACTCACATTGATTCATACCTCACATTTCTAAAGGAAACATTTTTATAAATTTGGCAGTAGATGGTAGAATCGCCATGAACCCATTTTAACACCGTAATATGATGAATTCCGGTTAGAAAATTGAATATTAAACTAGAAAAAACATTTCATATTATTAGTTGACTGAAGGTTTGCAGTTTTGATTTTGCAGGAGAGCTTTTATCAGAATTCTGTAATTTTCCCACACTCATGTCTCTCAAAACCTGTATGATATTTTGAATTCTGTGAAGCACGAAGTTAGATACAGTTGAAGTCAGAATTATTAGGCCCCTTTGATTTTTTTTTCTACTTTTTTAAATATTTCCCAAATGATGTTGAACAGTGCAAGGAAATTTTCACAGTATGTCTGATAATATTTTTTTTCTGGAGAAAGTCTTATTTGTTTTATTTTAGCTAGAATAAAAGCATTTTTTATATTTTTAAAAACCATTTAAGGACAAATTTATTAGCCTCTTTAAGTGATATTTTTTTCGATATTCTACAGAACAAACCACTGATATGCCTAGTTAACCTAATTAACCTAGTTAAGCCTTTAATGTCACTTTAAGCTGTATAGAAGTGTCTTGAAAAATATCAAGTAAAATATTATGTGCTGTCATCATGGCAAAGATAAAATAAATCAGTTATTAAAAATGAGTTATTAAAACTATTATGTTTAGATATGTGCTAAAAAAAGTCTTCTCTCCGTTAAACAGAAATTGGGGAAAAAATAAACAGGAGGCTAATAATTCTGACTTCAACTGTATATTGTAGACTATTTCACTGAGCTATTCTCTGCTATTGTTTTACAAAATAGTCATACCAAAACACAATAATTTACACATAACTAATGCACAGTTAGCCATGAGCTAATGTATGACTCATGAACAACTAAACCATGCATTAATGATTACCACAGAGCAACTAATATAGAGTCTGATTAATAGATTAAGTAACAGCTTATTGTTATTAATTGAATGTGTCATAATTTATAATTCCAACCTTAGCAATAATGTGAACAAATGTGTTAACTGTCATAACGGTAATTACAATAAAGCTGTCTTATGCATATCAACTTTCAGTTCCTAATCATTAAAAAAGACATTATTATCATCACTTAATAAGAAGTAATTTTTTACATCATTGCTGCTATTTTGTATCAGTGTTCCAAACGGACACGGGCAGCACATTTACAACACAGTAAACTCATTATAATCTATGATATTGACTATGGAATAGGGCGGCGGGGTGGCGTAGTGGGCTTCACTGTCGCCTAACAGCAAAAAGGTCGCTGGTTGAGCCTCGGCTGGGTCAGTTGGCATTTTTGTGTGAAATTTGCATGTTCTCCCCGTGTTCGAGTGGGTTTCCTTCGGGTGCTCTGGTTTCCAGTCCAAAGACATGCGCTATATTGTGTAGGCTAAATTGTCCGTATGTGTGTGATTGGGAGGGTATAGGTGTTTCCCAGTGATGGGTTGTGGCAGGAAGGTCATTCACTGCGTAAAACATATGCTGAATAAGTTGGTGGTTCATTCTGCTGTGGCAACCCCAAATTAATAAAGAGACTAAGCTGAAAAGAAAATGAATGAATGAATGACTCTGGAATAATCTTTAAAGCTTATTGATGTGATCCAAGACCTGTGAAGAGATGATGCCAACCATCGAGGACCTCAAGGACCAACACATACCAAGAGATGATGCCAACCATAGAGGACGTCTAGAGGTCTCCATAATCCTGGACCAGGCTGTATCCTGAGCAGATTATGTGGCGATCATGGAGGAGTGGAGAGCATGAGATTGATTCCTAAAAGAGCCATTGACAGACAAGTCTCCACATTGATCCCGTGGGCCAGCCTGCACACTAGTCGGTGACTACTCACACCTGCAGCTTCTCCACAATGCACGTCCAGCGTTGTCCAGCCTCCGGCGTCTAGACTACAGCTCTACACAAGTTTAGCTAGAGAAAAAAATAGTCATGCCTGTAACACGAGGAGTGACAGAGACAACTGGGTTCGGATTCCCGTGCAGGTTTATAGGGTAGTCAGGCAAGCAATGGTCAACACAGGTGCAAACAGATGTACAAAGGAATCGTAGTCAAAAGTATCAGGCGAGAGGTCGAAAGGCAGGCGGCAGACAGGGACAAAAAGATAAACAAGGCTAAGTTCAAAACACAGGAAACAAGACAAGGAAAAACGCGTTGAATTGTCACTTTACAGAAAACAAGACTCTGCAAAGGAAGTGAGTGTGTGTGCTGCTTAAATAGTGTGTGTAATCAGTCTTTGACAATCCTCAGGTGGTGCAAGTGTAATCATTCAAAATGAGGAAGCATGTGTGTTTGTGAACGGAGTGCATGTATGAAAATGTAGTCCATGAATGGCGGATTTGTAGTCCATATGTGTTTGTGTGTGAGATCCAGCGATCTTGGGAGTATGATCGCTGATGATTGTGACAGAGCCCCCCCTCTAAGGAGTGGCTTCCAGACACTCCAAATACTGATCAGGCGGGAGGTGGAGCAGGGGGAGGGATGGAGGGCCAGGACCATGCAGCGGAGGTGTACCTGGGGCATGGAGTTGTATAGGGCCTGGAGCGTGGAGCTGCGGTGGGTCTGGGGCGTGGAGGTGCGGAGGGCCTGTGGCGTGGAGGTGCGGAGGGCCTGTGGCGTGGAGCTGCGGAGGGCCTGGGGCGTGGAGGTGCGGAGGGCCTGGGGCGTGGAGGTGCGGAGGGCCTGGATCGTGGAGCTGCGGAGGGCCTGGGGCGTGGAGCTGCGGAGGGCCTGGGGCGTGGAGCTGCGGAGGGCCTGGGGCGTGGAGCTGCGGTGGGCCTGGGGCGTGGAGCTGCGGTGGGCCTGGATTATGAGACTGCAGAGGGCCTGGAGTGTGGAGCTGTAGACGGTCTGGAGAGTGGAGCTGCGGTATGTCTGGAGGCTTAGGTTCAGCAGGCATCGGCGGGTCATATGGACCTGATGGATCACACGGCTTTGGCAGCTCTGTGAAGCCATTCGTGGAACTCAGACTGCGGCCCTGGCCTTTCATGGGACTCAGGCAGCAGTTCGGGCCTTTCATGGCTCTCAGGCGGCGGCGGCCATTCAGGAAGCTCAGGCGGCGGTGGTGGCCATTCAGAAAGCTCAGGCGACGGTGGCAGCAGCTCTGGCAGCAGTGATGACAGTGGCTCTGGCAGCGGCTCTGGCAGCTCTGTCGGCAGTGACTCTGGCAGTTCTGGCAGTACTGGCGGCAGTGGCTCTGGCAGTGATTCTGGCAGCTCTGGCAGTAATGGCGGCAGTGGCTCTGCCAGTGGCTCTGGCAGCTCTGGCAGTACTGGCGGCAGCTCTGGAGGATCTGGCAGCTCTGGAAGTGACTGAGGATCTGGCAGCTCTGGATGTGGTGGTGGCAGCTCTGGCAGAAACAGCTCTGGTGGTGGCAGCAGCTCTGGCAACTCAGGTGGCAGTGGCCATTCTGGTGGCTCAGGTGATGGTGTTTCAGGAGCTGGATGACTGGAGTTGGCCATTTTGTGAACTGGCAGTCTGGATGCGGCCATCTTGTGACCTGGAGGACTGAAGACAGCCATCTTGTGAGCTGGAGACAGGAGTATGGGTGATGCCAGCATAATGTGCTAATGTGTTGGGCAGCAAGCCTCTATTGCCCTTGTCTATTGCACTTTACTGCTTAAATAGTGTGTGTAATCAGTCTTTGACAATTCTCAGGTGGTGCAAGTGTAATCATTCAAAATGAGGAAGCATGTGTGTTTGTGAACGGAGTGCATGTATGAAAATGTAATCCTTGAATGGCGGATTTGTAGTCCATATGTGTTTGTGTGTGAGATTTGTGTGTGTGATCGTGACAGTGCCCAACTAAGCCTGTTTTCTCTCCAGGTTTTTTCCTTCACTTTCTTGGTTTTTCTTGGTTTGCTTGCTTGGTTTGGGACTTGTGGAGCTGCGCATCAATGGATTTGGTCTTCAGTGTTTGGACGTTCAGCAGTGAACATTAAACCACACTGAACTAAACTAAACTGAACTTCAACTCTGAAAACTGAACTGACACGGTTCAATTTCAATTTACTAGAATGTCTATGTTAAGCTGCTTTGATACAATCTACATTGTAAAAGGACTATAGAAATAAACATGAATTAAATTGAATATTGTCTACACAATGCAACATTACCCAACATAACAAATACCAAATGATAAACTGACTTTTTGACATACTCCAAAGCCCCTTTCTTGGATATTCTGTATTAAAATACACTCGACTAACTTGATAGTAAGGCAAAATGTGATTGTTTGAAACAAGACCATGTTATAATTGATCAGCATGATGTGACCGTTGGTTTAAAAATGAAACTATTCTATTTAGCCTTCTGCCTAATAACTTCAGCTCCATTGACACCCTCTGCCAATGCGTTGATGAAATTAACAGTTGGATGTGCTGAAAGTTAAACAAAGAGAAAACTGAAGTCATTGCATTTGGGAACAGAGATGAGGTTCTCAAGGTGAATGCATACCTTGGCTCTAAGGGTCAAACAATAAAAAATAAGGTCAAGAATCTTGGTGTGATTCTGGAGTCAGATATGAGTTTCGGTATAGTCATGTCAAAGCAGTAACTAAATCAGCATACTATCATCTCAAAAACATTGCAAGAATTAGATGGTTTGTTACCAGTGAAGAAACGTGTTCATGCTTTTATCAGCTGCAGGGTGGATTACTTTAATGGACTCCTCATGGGCCTTCCCAAATAGACAGTTGCAGCTCATCCAGAACGCTGCTGCCAGGATTTTGACCAGAACCAGAAAATCAGAGCACATCACCCCTGTCCTCAGGTCTTTATACTGGCTCACCGGTTACATTCAGAACATATTTTAAAGTATTACTACTTGTCTATAAATCATTAAATGACCTAGGACCTCAATATATTACAGATATGCTCACTGAATACAAACCTAATAGATAACCCAGATCATTAAGATCAAATAAACTAGAAATTCCAAATGTTCAGTCAAAGCAGGGTGAAAAGGCCTTCAGCTACTACACCACCTGCCGCTAGAATCAGCTTCCAGAAACAATCAGATGTGCTCCAACATTAGGTAACGTACATTTAAGTCAAGACTGAAAACACATCTTTTTAGCTGTGCCTTTACTGAATGAGCTCTGAGCTGTCTCACCGATTGCACTATTATGTCTTTCTGCTTTTTTCATTCTTTTTATAAGCTGTTTTAACACATTTTAATCTGTTTTTATATTATTTGTTTTTATTTTTTATACTTGTCTCTTTTATTCCTGTTTATGTAAAGCACTTTGAATTGCCATGCCTTAAAACCATACATTTATTATTTCTGATACTACAGACAAATGGATTTGCTATAGTGCGTTAAAGCCTTGTCAGTTGTCAAACTCCTAACTAATGTGCTTTTTTTAGTGTACAGCTGTCAGACTACTTAAATAGAAAGGCAACAGAGTATTAACGTTTTCTTTTTGAAATCAAATCCACACAATGAACTAATATAATTAACCCAGGCTCATTCTGAAAATGTACCGCTGTATACATTTCTAGAGAGCACCAAATATGTCCCAGGAGCTAGTTTTTTTTTTTTTTTTGGCAGTTTGTTTTTGCAAATCCACCAGAGGCTGTTGTGTACGCTCTTTCAGATCTCAATTTTTTTCTCGCAATTGCCATTCATGCCTACTGTTCTTGCGCAAATCCACCAGACGCTCTTGTGTATGCTCTTTCAGATCTCAAATATTTTCTCGCAAGTGCCATTCATGCATACTGTTCTTGCGCAAAGAGGAAACTGGTGACCGGCTGACTGACTGACTGGCTCCCAAAAAGCAATCCAGAAACAGAAAAGATTATGCGGCAGTCCACATTCTTACCCTGTCATTTACTTGTTTATATTATTTATTGGCTTCTGTTTTTGTCTTACCCACTTTCTTGAACTGTTTTTCACCAGACTCGAACCCAGTCACCGTGGTCAACTCCTGCCAATGTACATTGTGAGCTACTGGATAAACTGGTAACAGCAGGAAAGTCGTCCATATGGAGGTAGGTGATCAGCTAGTAAGCGCGAAAAGAAACGTCATACTGCTCCGTAGCATTGGTTTTAAAGATGAAGCCATACATATTTCTGGCTACATAATTCCCGATCCCCAGTAATTTACATAGGGCCATGTTTTCAGAATGAGCCTATGTTGCAAATAATGTTGGTTGTGTCTGTCAATGTAATCAGATAGGGAAATCACATATGTTTCAGTATATTAGCTCTGACATATGTGACTGTAATGAATCGCAAACCACTCTACTCTGTGCACCGTGCAGTAATTTTTACGGTTGCACTTAAGAAAATATGCTGCGTTATTGCTGATTTCTCATTTTACTGTTGACGAAGATGGAGAACGAAACTGTTGCATGTGCTTCACTCGACAAGCTTTTTGGCAGAGAGCAAAAAAAAGCCATTTGTGCCAATGAAAACAGAACAAAACGGAGGCAAGCGTGACAATCAAAGTAGCAAAATATAGAGACAGAGAGAAAAAACATCCCATCAGTTTTCCGCCAAATGCGGGGCGAAGGATGGCAAGGAGGATGAAGAGGAAGTGATGAGCGGCCCGGAGGAGAAGAGCGCCTGATGAAATGATTGCAGGATAGAGAAAATACAAGAAGGAGGAGATGGATGCTAGAAGCACGTATCTGTGGGGCCAGCAAGCTCGGTAATCATCGCACCCCTCATTTCCTGCTATTCAACACCTATATTGTCTCCATCAGGAACACTGCAGATGCAAAAACAAACAGCAACACTATCAACGCAAGATTATGAACCTGATTACCTATTGTGCAGTGTTTATAATTGCAAAATAAAAAAATAAAAAACAGTACACACTTTAAAACCTCAGCTCTAGCCTTTCCAAACAACATTAGCCTGGTGAAGAGAGACGCCACCGAAAAAAAACCCAGCTGAAGAGTGGGAGGAAACAGAGGCGGCCTGCAGTTTCTATGGAGATTTCAAACTTGATCATTCAGCTACCATGGCGGGCTCAGACAGAGCCGTCAAAGGTCATCATTTATTATATCTCTCATCAGCTTGGTGTGTGTGTGCGCTCAAAAGAGTCAATGAGTTCGTGAATGTGTGGCACGGCCGTGATAGAGAATCACAGTGAATACACAGCCCTGTTTACTGTGTATGAATTATGTTTACCATCTATGCTGACTTGTCTGCTTTGAGGGAAAAAAAAGACTAACAATAGTGGATGGTAGGGAGGGGCAATGGATGGCAGACAGAGAGCGAGAAAAATAGAAGGAGGAGGACGAAGGCATGGTGTGAAAGAACAAGCTTCAATGATGTCACTCAAACGCCAGGGATTCATTAGTCAGACAGCATTGCAGCGACTCAGCCATGAGATATCCAAACATTTCACACTGGGCTTTTTCATTTCCCCTCACCTCTTTTTTTTCCTTCTTCTTCTTCAACGGCTGGGTTTTCTTTCTTGTCAGTGATCCGGGAGAGGGTCAGAGCTTCAATACTGAACCTCTGCTGCTCTGTCAAACAGACAGCTAAAGCAAAACATAGGTTTGTTTGAACATTGGGAAGTAAGTGCAGCTGGTCAAGGAGTATTATGGTTTAGAGAGGACTGGAGACAGCCTGGGGGGAGAGTGGGGTAAGATTTGGCAATTTTTGCATCTTCTGACTTCTACACAAGGGAAAATTGCAAGCAAATAGATGCTTATTATTCAGAATAATAAGCCTAATACTGAAAGAAACAAATATGCATTTTAAAAAGAGAACATGTAACTCAGCACTGCTATGTTTGGGGGAAGAGTAAAATTAAACAAATGATGTGTTGTTTGTATAAACAAAATAAAGCAATACATATATTTTTGCATTCCTTTTTGTGACTATGGGCCACAAAACAAGTCAAAAAGGTCAATTCTTTTAAAATTGACATTGTTTGCATCATCTGAAGGTGGCATAAACGCTCACTGGCCACTTTATTAGGTACACCTTACTAGTACCATGTTGGACACCTCTTTTGCCTTCAAAAGTGCCTTAATCCTTCATAGCATAGATTAAACAAGGTACTGGAAATATTCCTTAGAGATTTTGGCCCATATCCATGATGCAAATCTTCCGTTCCACCACATCCCAAAGGTTCTCTGCTGGATTGAGATCTGGTGACCATCCTGGCGCATCCTGCTAGAAGTAGTCATCATAAGATGGGTACACTGTGGTCATAAAGGGATGGACATGATCAGCAACAATACTCAGGTAGGCTGTGGTGTTGACACGATGCTTAATTGGTACTAATGGGCCCCAAAGTGTGCCAAGAAAATATCCCCCACACCATTAAACCACCACCACCAGGCTGAACCATTGATACAAGGCAGGATGTATTCATGTTTTCATGTTGTTGATGCCAAATTCGAACCCTACCATCCAAATTCCACTGCAGAAATCGAGACTCATCAGACCAGGCAACGTTTTTCCAATCTTCTAGTGTCCAATTTTGGTGAGCCTTGGTGAATTGTAGCCTCAGTTTCCTGTTCTTACCTGACAGGAGTGGCACCCGGTGTGGTCTTTTGGTGCTAAAGCTCATTCACTTGAAGGTTCGACATGTTGTATGTTCAGAGCTGCTCTTCTGCATACCTAGGTTGTAACAAGTGCTTTGGAGTTACTTTTCCTCTGATCTCTGACATCAACAAGGCTGAGATCTGCCGCTCACTGTAGACTTTCTCTTTTTCGAACCATTCACTGTAAACCCTTGTGATGGTTGTGCATGAAAATCCCAGTAGATCAGCAATTTCTGAAATACCCAGACCAGCCCATTTGGCATCAA
Source organism: Danio aesculapii (assembly GCF_903798145.1). Taxonomy (NCBI): domain Eukaryota; kingdom Metazoa; phylum Chordata; class Actinopteri; order Cypriniformes; family Danionidae; genus Danio; species Danio aesculapii. The sequence goes on along the minus strand of NC_079437.1, from coordinate 44,398,967 downwards.
CAACCAATGTCCATTCAAAGTCACTTAAATCACCTTTGTTCCCCATTCTGATGCTTGATTTGAACTGCAGCAGATCGTCTTGACCATGTTTAAATGGCTAAAAGCACTGAGTTGCTTCAATGTGATTGGCTGATTAGAAATTCGCATTAACGAGCAGTTTGTCCAACCTAAAAAAGTGGACGGTGAGAGTATATGATTATTTTATGCTTTGTTAGTATAGGTCAATATTTGGCAAAGATACAACTATTTAAAAATCTGGAATATTAAGGTTCAAATATACAAAGTTCTGTCATGTCCCAGCAGACACACACAACATCATAACATATTAATATTAGGTTAGATTTAGGTCGCCAGCATCTAAGGACAATGTTATTTTGATGTCCAATAACGACATAAAATAACTTTGATATTTTGTTCATTTTAGGTTGTTTTGGAAAGTGACCAAAATCCAACGTCAAGCCAACATCTTAAACCAACATCAAATTGATGTCAAATACTGACATTTATTCGTCAGGTATGGCAGCCAATCAGCTAATTAACTACATGGAGCAGGAGATTGATGTTGCCATGGCAGCCAATGAGCTTGCTACCACATTTTAAAACGCTCAGTATTATTCTCCAAAAACAACATGTCGTTGAATATACTGGCAGTAGCAAGTCTTGGTACTTGCTTTGACATAACAGTCAAAGAACCAGCAGCAGCTTAGCAGGTCAATGCTGCAAAGACCAAACACATCAACATTGACATATACAGTACATACTGACATATACAGTACATACTAAATAGAATAGTGGTTAGTACTAAATATAATACAAATACATAACGTAATAAATCTCTCCAAGAGAAATCTAAACACTGAGAATATTGCCTAATATATAAATATAGCTGTCTAGTTTTTTATATATCACTATAAAGCTTTATATAGCTGTCTATATAAAGTGCTTAGCAATGCTCCTTACTGATCAAATATTGGGTTTTGATATATTTACTGTAGGAACTTTACAAAATATTTTCATGGAACGTGACTGCATAATATTCTAATGTTTTGGGGATAAAAGAAAAATCTATCATTTTGACCCATACAATGTATTTTGGCTATTGCCAAAAATATACCCATGCAACATACTGTAAGATTGATTTTTCTGTCCAGGGTCACATTTGTCATTGTTTGCAATGAGCTTTTAAAAAGTTTTTACTTTAAGTATTTTTTATTTATTTTTTTGTTTGTTTTTTAAGTGGGTATTTGTACTATACTTAATTGCCTGATTTGTGTACTACATCCACCACTGCCACTTGCCTCAACAACAAATTTAAAAAATCTTGCCTGTGTTTCTATTATTTTACAAACAGAGAATAAAAACACTGAAATATTGATTATGGGCAGAATAAAAGAGAGTCCCTGTTTTTTAAGTGGGTATTTGTACTATACTTATTTACCTGATTTGTGTACTACATCCACCACTGCCACTTGCCTCAACAACAAATTTTAAAAATCTTGCCTGTGTTTCTATTATTTTACAAACACGGAAATGTTGATTATGGGCAGAAGAAAAGAGAATCCCTGTTTCCTCCACTTATTATCATACATTTCCACTAATCTGATTGCGAGTGGTCAGTGGAGACACACTACACTTTCCACCTGGTAATAATAAGCTTTCAGATGTGTCTTTTGTGACCACTAGTGTCCATACTCTTTCCTATTATTTTGTCATGCTCCACATCAGTTTCAAGGGTGTTGGCTTGGAAGTAACTGAAACTGCAATCTATTGACTAGCCACTAGAGGGTGGTTTCAAAATTGAGTGAGTCCTACAGACAACCTTTGTTAAAAAGCTCAACTTTTCAGCAGAAAAAAAAAATATGTAGAGCATGGTACAAACATTGCTTTTTGTTTATAGCTAAAATTGCTGAAAATCTGAAAGGGGTAATTTTTAAAAAAAACCTAAATTATATTTAGCCTTAAAATTCTGCATAATTAAGGGCATGGCTACTTGAGTGACAGGTGTCTTTTGCTGACCATGTCACCTAAATCCAGCAGCAGAACATGGTATCTCTGCCCTGTTGGTGCTTTTATTTTAAATTGGTTTGTTCAGTCTATTGCCTTTTGGGGAATATTCCTTATAATGATTTATTATCTTGATTTATTTAAAATAATTCATTTACAATTTACAACTTACTTTAAAACTTTACTACTCTCCAGAATCCAACAGACTGTTTACTGATTCAATGTTATGTCTGCATTACATAAACAGCCTAGCTTTTACTAACACAGACTATATTTGGAAATGATAGCTCAGTAAGCATTTTACCTCCAGTAATAAACTAAAACCTCAAAAAAATGCTTAGCAATAATGCAAACAATGTTGCATGCCCTAGTGTTTTTGAAAGACCAAACTCAGTAAACACATTAATAATAAAGCAAACAACCAAGCAGATGTACTCAGATGTGGGCCGGCTCTGCCCACTTTGAAATTTTTAAAAATTGTACAGTCTATAATTAGAACACATTTGACAACACATGTTTAACCCTCCTGTTGACTTAAGGGTCAAAAATAAATTGGACACCATTTTGACAGCAGAAAAAAAACCTAAACAAAGTTTTTTATACAGTACACTACTTGACAAACGTCTTGACGACTGTCCAAGTTTTAGGAATAACTAATAACTTGACTTCTAGTTGATTATTTGGTATCAGAAGTGGCTTATATGAAAGGTAAAGGCCTCTAGATTACACTTATTTTACCAAAATAAAATATGATCATGCGTTGATTTTTTTAAGGTCTGACTTTGCTTAGACAAAAGTTGTCACTTAACAGAAATAATGTACAGTATAGAATATAAAGTCATGGTGCAGTGGAAAAAGGATTAATATTGTGTATGACTCCTATGAGCTTGGACGACTGCATCCATACATCTCTGCAATGACTCAAATAACTTATTAATAAAGTCATCAGGAGTGGCAAAGAAAGCGTTCTTGCAGGACTCCTAGAGTTTATCAAGATTCTTTCGATTCATCTTCAATGCCTCCTCCTTCATCTTACCCCAGACATGCTCAATAAAGTTCATGTCTGGTGACTGGGCTGGCCAATCCTGGAGCACCTTGACCTTCTTTGCTTGCAGGAACTTTGATGTGGAGGCTGAAGTATTAGAAGGATGGTTATCCTGCTGAAGAATTTGCCCTCTCCTGTGGTTTGTAATGTAATGGGCAGCACAAATGTCTTGATACCTCAGGCTGTTGATGTTGCCATTCACGCAGATCTCTCGCACCCCCCACATTGAATGTAACCCCAAACCATGATTTTTCCTGCACCAAACTTGACTAATTTCTTTCTCATGAAAGCTGTACACATTTAAAGTAAAACAGTTGTCCTTCAGGTCAATTTTGACCCGCCAGCTATAAAACCCTTTTTACACAAAAAAAAATTACTGATTTCACACACATGCACTCAATAAGAGGCTGCTGCTTTAACTTTTATTGATATTTTAAATAAAATATCAATATTTGTATTATTAGTTTGATTCCCGGTCTGAGGTCCTTTGGTAAATGAGGTACAAGAGTAAATGTTTTTAGCAAGACAGTATTTTTTTGTAATGTATTTTTACAATTACATTACTTAAAATACATTACAAAAAATACTGTCTTGCTAAACACATTTACTCTTGTACTTTTTAGCATTATAAAATATACCCTTTACTTTAGTCAAATACAAGTGTTTCCCACTGAATAAACATTGATGAAAAACTCCACACTGATGAGAGAAAACCTGGACATATACAAAGTTTGTAATAAAGATAAGGTTTTTTCTTCATGCAAGATAAATTTGAGGATTGAAATTAAATTTAGTTGCTTTATTTGAGAGGTTTAGTGAACATGGGTCATTTTTGACCCGAAGGGGGCAAACTGTGTATAGAGAATTCTAAGACAACGGGAGGGTTATGAGGTGGTTAAACATGGACAAATGAGCAAAACTAGACTTGTGATAAGAATAAAAAACCTGCAACCTAAAGGGCACATATTTTAACCCTTTTTCAAGATTTAAGATAAGTCTTTTGTGTCTCCAGAATGTGTCTGTAAAGTTTCAGCTCAAAAAAACCATCAGATTATTTATTTTACCTTTCAGAATATTGGATTTTTCTGCTCAACACATTGTAGCTGTTTTTGTTTCCTGTGCCTTTAATGCTAGTTCTCCCCGCCCACCGTTCCAATGTGCCTGTCAGAGTGTGCCTCAATCTCTGCCTCGGCTGCGTCAGATAAACAGCAAAGTGACAGACTTGAAGGAAACAGATCTCACGTAATGTTTGTGAGAAATATTACAGTAAGAAATTTACCAATGATTATTTGATGTATTTATTGTAGAGTTAATTCAAGCCTATTGATGAGTCACACACAATGACGTTACAAATGTCTCTCACACACACACACAAACACATAGCAGACACGCACAGTGTGCACATTTAACTTTGCACGCAAATGTAACAAGAGACATGTTAATATCCACTGCTGTAGGGATATCCATTATGTTAATGTACAAAATAAACCTGATTTAACATCCACAAACCTGGATTGAAGCGTCTTTTTTTATAATGGTGCTGACATGCGGCTGTGGTGATAAAGTAAAAATGCTGTAATTCATTACAAACAGGCACTGTTTTGAAAACGTTTTAAATTTGTAAAACTCATTCTTGATCACATTTGATGATGATTGATGATCACAGAGAGCTGAACAGATCTTTTAATCCCACTGCTTTGCTCATGTCCTCTCTTGTTGATATGGTTATATCTGTTACTACAGAGACATGTTAATACACGGCTGTCAATCAATTCAGTGGGCGGGAAAACCGCACTCCTACGTCACGTTGCGGTGGGCCTCAAAATGGAAGGGATTTGAATCCTATTTTAACGTCAGGAAATTTAAAAAAAAGAGAGACTTATTGTCTTACACTCCAATATGACTGTGGACGCGCTATACCTACACACACTTCTGTCCAAACAGCTTACAAAAGATGATTTTCATCATAGGTGCTCTTTAATAGCAAGCGTATGCATGGCTTCAACTGAAATGCTACTAAACGCTCCCTAAGCAATAGTGTTAAAAACAATCACACAGGGTTGGATATCATTTGAATTTCATAAGTTTCAGTTTTGCTTATGCTGCTGAATACCATACATAAAAATCTGCACTAGTCCACATTAAAAGCATGAGGACTCATTTAAAAGTGCAAAATCTCTAAATGTTTTAATATCACAGCATGCAACCAAATAAAAAGAGCAGGGTGCATATGTGGAATGTAAGTATGAGACTCCAGAAAGAGAATCCAATTTACATTCCCATCCTTACATTAATATTAACCAGCTCTGTGATTTTCCGTTCCAAAAATTTGCTAGATTTACAACGTTAATAACTGTGAAAATGTGTCAGCATGGTTCTATAAAAGCACAGCAGTACTTGATAGGCCTCAATAGAAAAAACTCGACTCAGAGAAGTTATTTTATATCATAGTAACTTTGTGCTTATAACAGGTGCGTCTTCATCCAGTTTGAAGTCAGAACATTTTTGTTCTGAGTCCTTCAAAGATGTTGCAATCACAGACCGAGACGCAATATGTGCTGCTGCATGAACTGAATGAAAGCGCCTACACTCTAGAGAAAGATCTTTGATCGATATGAATGCGCAGGATTCATTTAGAGTCTGCCTGCATCCGTTAAAATAATTTTAATGGGTTTCTGAAAGCACACCTGGACCGTGCCCTTTCATAAAAAAACGTATTTTAAATCGCCTCGAAATCTACATCGATGATCCAGACACGAAAAAAAAATACAGAGAGTGGCTTCCTCTGTGTATAAATATCAGACAACATGATGGTTCAGAGTGAATGGCATCTTGAGGTCTTAACAGAGGAGCACGTTTTCCCTGAAGAGCACATATGAAAGCTAGCAAACATACAAAGCTCCCTTGCTGCTCTGACTCACTGCAAAAGGCTTCACGGCAACAAATAACACCAGCACAAATGGTTTATTGGCGATTGTGCGCTTCAAGGCGTATTGTTGTGAGCTACAAAGGCTTGAAAGAAGCTAGAGAAGCAGAAATAAAAATGGGAGGCATCTGTTAGCTGCAGATGAGTGAAAGATTGAGGTCGTCCTCCTCCAGATCCTCATTAAGTATTGAGGCTCCAAATCGGAGTCTGCAAACCCAGCCGTTCCGCGCCGTGTCAAATGTCTGATCGCTATCTCCAGCTGCAGGCTGAGGAGTCGCGCACTGGGACCCAAGCGGCTCACAAGCCCAGCGTTCCTGTCAGACTGGAGCCTGCCAGTGACTGAACAACCGCAGACAACTCCAGCGCAGACGTGTGTGCCATTCCCTTTCATGTTATACATCCAGATTCACCCCTCAAGGCTGTTCTTCCTGGAGGGATTTTGCGGAGGCACACGGGCTTGTTGTGTTTTCTGACAAACAAATGACGTCGGCGGGTTTCCACATTATCGCCTTCTTCATCACAAACTCGAGATTTCTGTGGGCCTTGCTGTTTTTTATGGTGCATGGAGGCAAGGGATGGGAGATGGTCATCGTTTGCAGTATACAGGTAAAAAGTCTGCCTTATAATAACAATAAAGTTATTAATAAATAAATAAAAAATCTACAATCTGTGTCAGAGATTTATTAAAGTAGCACGTGTACAATAAGTTTTGCAATCATGCACCTGCTTTACAGATTTAGTGATAAAATGTTATTTAAATTCACTTCATAACATCTGTAGTGTGTTTGAAAACACTCATTGTTGTGACCAGATATGGTTTCATATCACAGAATGAGGAAGAAATCATACTATTTTATAATAGTCAATACAGTGATAAATTTCCCAGCATGATGTCTGAATACTAAAACTTGTACCAGAGTAGTTGGCAGTTCATTCCGCTGATAAATCGGGGACTAAGTTGAAGGTGAATGAATGAATAAATACAGCAATAGAGGCTAGGTCAATGTAATATATATATATATATATATATATATATATATATATATATATATATATATATGTTTACAAAATTCCCAGGATGGCTTGAGGAACTGAAATAATACATATATTGCCACAAGAGTTCATGTTTTTTTTTTTTTTTTTTCACGGTGTTTCACCTTTATTGGACAGGACAGTAGAGACTATTGACATGAAAGCATGGGGAGCAGGGAGAGGGGAAGGATCGACATAGGACCGCGAGGCGGGGAGTGCATGTGTCGACGCACTAACCACTACACCACTAGCACCAACTAGTTCATGTCCATGTTTGATTCATTTATCATTTTCTATCATCTTTATCCTCTTTGCCATCCTGCAGTGATAACTTATGTCTTTTCTTTAGCAACCTACATGTGGTGTTTTTGCGAGATGGTGCCCTCTAGTGTCCAGTATGAATGAAACAGAAATAAGATCATAATGTGACATCTCAATCCGCTTGTTAAGTCGTGACGTATCGGTGACACACACACATATATACGTGTATATATATATATATATATATATATATATATATATATATATATATATATATCTATATATATATATATATATATATATATATATACAGTTGAAGTCAGAATTATTAGCCCCCTTTGGATTTTTTATTTTCCCAAATGATGTTTAACAGAGCAAGGAAATTTTTAAAGTATGTCTGATAATATTTTTTCTTCTGGAGAAATTCTTATTTGTTTTATTTCAGCTAGAATAAAAGCAGATTTACATTTTTTTTAACCATTTGAAGGTGAAAATTATTAGCCCCTTTAAGCTTTTATTTTGATAGTCTACAGAACAAACCATCATTATACAATGACTTGACTAATTACCCTAACCTGCCTAGTTAACCTAATTAACCGAGTTAAGCCTTTAAATGTCACTGTATAGAAGTGTCTTGAAAATATCTAGTAAAATATTATTTATTGTCATCATGGCAAAGATAAAATAAATCAGTTATTAGAAATGAGTAATTAAAACTATTGTTTAGAAATGTGTAGAAAAAATCTGCTCTCCGTTAAACAAAAGTTAACGGGGGATAATATTTTAGGGGGGCTAATAATTCTGACTTCAACTGTATATATACAGTATATATATATATATATATATATATATATATATATATATATATATATATATATATATATATATATATATATATATATTGAGATCTGGATTTTTGGAAGTATTACATCGCTTTGTAAACGTTTATTGTTACCATTTGTTGAGTCTCCCATTCAGTTTGATATGGTGCTTGGACCAGGAAGCCGCTTCACGTAATGTCACACTTAACAAGCAGATACTATTTCAGGGTTCTTGAACTGTTCCAGGGCTGCATGGTGGCACAGTGGGTAGTGCTGTCGCCTCAGGGCAAGCAGGTCGCTGGTTCGAGCATCCAGGATTTCCTCCAGGTGCTTCGGTTTCCCCCACAAGTCCAAAGACAAGCGGTACAGGTGAATTGGGTAAGCTAAATTGGCCGTAGTGTATGAGTGTGAATGAGACTGTATGGATGTTTCCCAGTGATGGGTTGCAGCTCGAATGGCATCTTCTGTGTAAAACATATGCTGGATAAGTTGGTGGTTTATTCTGCTGTGGCGACCCCAGATTAATAAATGGACTAAGCCAAAAAGAAAATTATTGAATGAACTGTTCGATTGTCCCACAAAGTTTATTTCCAACCTGCTTCAATACATGCTGGTTAGTAGGCATCTAGGAGCAGCAATAAAGACCTTTGCTTTATTTTTATGTACAATTTAAATGTATAATGTATAATAGAGACCGCATAGTAAGTCCTTAGAGGGAGAAAAATTCAGTGTTTTCTCAACGCAAGTTTCAAACTACAGTGAACAAATCATTATAAATCAGGTAAGTGACATTCTAAGTCGATCTCTCTCTTTTTTATTTTGTAGAGCTGCATTTATACCACAGAAACCAATAGTGTTTACTTTGCTTTGGCTTTTTCGGGGCTAATTATTGTAAAATCCTGCAACAGAAAAATACTGGGAAATCTCTGTAGATTGATGGCATTTCATGCTGTTCAGCCTTATAATCTTCAAATGTGAGCAAAAATTACCTGTTTTGTCATCACTTTAGATATTACATGAGGATCAATTAAATACTAGCTCTAAAGTGATGTTTGTGAACTGGTAATGGTTTTTGCTGTTTTAACGGTCAGCTGAGTGGTTAAAGAAACTAATTCCTCTTACAAAAGAATTATTGAGACTCTCTGTGTTTGATTTCCTTTTTATACACACAATAAGCAATATCACACGAGTAGCAGTGCGATATGGCTGTACAGTATATCATCACTGGTGGAACACTAATGCACTCGGCCTGCAGCCTCGAGCCAACGCACGCTTCCCACTAGTACTAATATACAGCCATATTGCACTGCTACTCGTGTGATGTTGCTATATATTCATTTTATTCTCTCAGTGGCTATTTATGAATTATATTATCATTAATAACATTATCACAATAAATACAATCTTGATATATATTAACTACATACCGTCCATCTCTAATGGCAGCTAATTCTGTTCATAGAGATTGAATGGCTCTACTTCATGCTGCTTCTTTATAGGTTGATTAAAATTTCATATTTGCCACTTTTTATCGCCATGTTGGTGTGTCAAATGGCAAATATGAATTATCGACAGTCTCCTCCAAGTTATTTATGAGAAGGCTGTTAAGCTGTGTGTGTGCTAGTGGTGTTTCGGTCGTGAGCAAATTATTCTGCCATGGACTTGTAAGTCCTTCTAAAGTAATACTGTGTCCTTAAAGGCTGACTACAGCTAATCCAAGATTGAGCAAATAGCCTTGGATGGTGAGCTGTGAAGGAATCAGAATCAGAATCAGAATCGGTTTTATTGCCAAGTGTGCTTCACACACACAAGGAATTTGTTTTGGCTACAGAAGCTTCCAGTGTACATAAAGTGACAAGTGACAACACAAAATAATCTGAAAAAAATAAAATAATAATAATAAAAAATGATGAACATTAAACAGATGCGGTTAGTGAAGAAACCTGGATGTTGAGTTGTGTGTACAGATTGTTATAAATATACAGGTTATAAGGTGCTGTGTACAAGTGCGAATGTAGAAAGTATTGCATTGTATATTGATATAAGGTGCTGTGTACAAGTGCGTATGAGAAAGTATTGCACATATTTATTGCACAGTAGGGGAATATTTAACTGTTCATAAGGTAGACAGCCTGAGGAAAGAAACTTTTCCTGTGTCTGGCTGTTTTTGTGCTCGGTGCTCTGAAGCGCCGACCAGACGGTAACAGTTCGAACAGGTAGTGTGCTGGGTGTGAGGCGTCCAGAGTGATTTTGCGAGCCCTTTTACTCACTCTGGAAGAGTACAGTTCTTGAAGTGTAGGAAGGGTAGTGCCAGTGATTCGTTCAGCAGTCCGGACTATTCGCTGTAGTCTACGGAGGTCAGTTTTGGCAGCTGAGCCGAACCAGACGGTGATTGAAGTGCAGAGGATGGATTGGATGACAGCTGAGTAGAACTGTACGAGCAGCTCCTGTGGCAGGTTGAACTTCCTCAGCTGACGAAGGAAGTACAGTCTCTGCTGGGCTTTCTTCACAATAGAGTCTATATGAGTGTCCCACTTCAGATCCTGAGAGATGGTGGTGCCCAGGAACCTGAATGACTCTACTGCAGCCACAGTGCTGTTCATGATGGTGAGTGGGGGGAGTGCAGGGGGGTTTCTCCTGAAGTCCACTATCATCTCCACTGTTTTGAGCGTGTTCAGCTCCAGGTTGTTGTATCTGCACCATAACGCCAGCCGCTCCACCTCCTGTCTGTATGCAGACTCGTCACCGTTCTGGATGAGGCCGATAACAGTAGTGTCGTCTGCAAACTTAATGAGTTTGATGGAGGGGTCTTTTGCAGTGCAGTCGTTGGTGTACAGGGAGAAGAGCAGTGGAGAAAGAACACATCCCTGGGGGGCACCAGTGCTGATGGTGCGGCTGTCGGATGTGATTTTGCCCATTCTGACTAGCTGCTGTCTATCTGTCAGAAAGCTGGTGATCCATTGACAGACAGAGCTAGGAACAGAGAGCTGGGCCATATAGATTGGAGCATATAGATTGGACATGCTCACTTAAGAACAAGGATTTTTTTGCTGAATGAGTTGGCGATTTAACCCTTAACGAATGAGTGAGCGAGCATATGGAGTGGCACTGTTGTTCCTTTAATGCAACATGTCAATCAAAGCAAAAAAGAGGTAAAAGTAAGTGATTTCTAATAATATAATGATATAAAAATTTTAATAATGCTAATATAAAATCAAATAATGAAACAAAATAAAATAAATAAATAAATAATTTCAAATAAACAAATAAATAATGTGAGGAGTAAAGTAAAAAATAAACAAAATAAAACAAAGAAATTATACAATTTAAATATATTAGTATACATTTATTTAGAAAAAAAAAAAAGTTTTTCCAAAAAAGTGAGGGTCTCATTCATTCCTGTTATCATTACCAGCGATGTAGCCCTTGCAGATCACTACATAATGCTCCCTGTCATTTTTATAAACTACATTTCCCATTATGTACAGTACTTCATTCACACACCTGTTTCAGCTCATACTGTTGTTGTCAGCGGAGAATCATTAAATCATTATAACTCCTAGCACAGATTAATCATCAAGCGTCTCACACAAAAAAAAATGTGGGATCCAAATGTAATGGAGTTGAAAAATTATATAATTTCTCAGATTGAATTCGATAATATTGGGCTTTATAAATAAAATGGTATGCGGTATAACTGTTAGCGCAGCTTGTTGCTCTCTCTCTCGTAAACAGATAAAAAAGGGTAATATAAATAATTTTAGATTATTTCAGTGATCGAAATAGATGTGTATGTTGTGTGAATAATTCGCTACTGCATGTTTTGAATTCATAATGTTTATTTTGGAACGAGTGAGATGATTTGTGTTTTGCTAACTGAAACGACACATTGCTAATGCATTTTAGTGTTGTATGCAATAACCCAACGAGAGAGTTTTTGTATTTTTTCCTTTTAGAGAGAGGTGAATGTGAATCCTGCACTTTCCTGCATTAAGTAGTTTTGTTTTATCTCAGATGGAGAAAATAAATCCAAGTTGAGTACAATGGTGGGTGGCCTCTTTCATTGAGTACAAGATTTGAGTCAATATGGACAGGACACCCGTTACACAAAGCTGGTCTTAAGCTCGATCTAATGTTAGTGAATATTACTGTTCTAAATGAGCAGCTGAGCACATATCCACTAATACTATTTTGCTAAAAAGACATCTAGCAAATGTCTAAACATTTAGGCTAAAACAGGGATTAATCTGGGTGAAAAGTCTAACAAGAGTCTAAAAATAGACTAGTCATCAAATACACAGATTAGACAGGTGTGTAGTCATTCATCCCTGTCTATTTGATGTGTCTTATCATTTTTACTGACAACCCTAAATGTACCCTTAATTTATAGCCAAGATGTCTATGTTTTTACGTGTATTTGACTTTTGTTAAACACACAAAACAAATGCCTGCTGAGCAGTGTTAGTTATTTGCATAAAACTCACCAAACCTTTCCACATACTGTAAGATCTTTCCAGCACAACCATTCCCTTGAAACCTTTCGTTAGTCTCGTCAAACGTATGCAGCTCTCTGCAAATCCTTAAACAATGCCAAGTGTGCCATTGATTAGAAGGCTGCCAAGAGTATGTGCTTTCTGCGTACGTGAAAGCTTAGTGAATGAGACCCAATGTGAGTAGTACAGACCGCATAAAATACAGACAGACAGAGACAGAAATAGATAGATAGATAGATAGATAGATAGATAGATAGATAGATAGATAGATAGATAGATAGATAGATAGATAGATAGATAGATAGATAGATAGATAGATAGATAGATAGATAGATAGATAGATAGATAGATAGATAGATAGATAGATAGATAGACTCAAAACAACCTTTGATTGGTCCATGCACAGAAGGATTCTGAGCAATGGAAGCTGGCCAAACCCAAACAAGCCATTTAAATCTTAACTGCAATATCTCCACGCAACCTTATTCCATCATAATTTTCCATTCAGACAATACAATGCCTCATTCTCCACCCACCGTGTTCACCTTTACTCCATGTGGAAGCTTCAGGTCATGGTTCATTGTCGCGCACTGGAACACAGGTATTACTAAAGCACGAACTGCAGGGATTGGCGAGGTGGTTCGGAATAATACAAGCAGCTCTCCGGCAGCCTCCCGACGGGATAAGCATCTCATTCATTCCGCCTGCTCAGGGTCATTATCGTTCATGCGCGTATACTGTGCGAGTACTACACGCTTACTGTCAATATTTTGACTCCCACGGAAATGAAATCACTTCTTGCTTTAATTACACTGCAGTAAATGAAACACAGAGCCCAGCTTTAGAGTAACTCAGTGTGGAGATTTGCTGCCACACACACCCGCGCCTCACATTACACGCCACGCGCCGAGAAAGTTGGTGTGCAAAATCAGCCAGGCAGGTGTGCAATGTTCCACTCTGCCTCGAAGGAACCAGCATATTTAATTAACCTCCCAGCTGGCCTTCTACCTCTCCTAGCACACACATACACACACGCGCAGCAGACATATGCTCCTTAATTACTATGCACATTTCCGTGACTGCTAAGAAAACAGTAGATTGTAGCAAAGATAGCGACAAATGCTCAGCACACGGTTAAATATGCATGCCGTAATTAATATGCATGCCAGCTTCGGCGGTAAGAAACCAAGGTGTGCGAGGTACACCTCTCGTTCCGTAATATAAGGTTTGCTTTGTAAATGCCACGGCGCGCGCTTGCATGCTAATAAGATAAATTGAACATAGCACCCCGGAAGCCGTAATGTTTTTATATTCGCCATCTGTACACCAGACCTTTCTCGTCCTCACAAGATGTTATTGATGATGCCCATTCCTATTTGTGCGAAAGTAGGTCTTCTGCAGCACGGCACTCTTAGCCTGGACACAGGTTAGCCTAATTAAACGGTGTTATAAAATATGGATGTTTCGGCTTATAGCTATGCGCCTTCTGTTTCATATGGTAATGCGATTAAAGTGAATGAGAAAAGGGAAAAGTCATCAATAAGAAAACAGGGGGACGCTTTTACGAGCGGAAATCAGCAGGAGTAGAGGCCGTGTGAAGTAGGAATTAGCCTTTCAAAGCTGCTTCTTCAACCGCCATGCACTTAAAGCAGTTAAAGGCAACAGACTGCGCTGAGTTTTCCTGAACGCCTGCAGCGTCTGACCTCACATTTGCATTAACGTTTGCAGCCCTTCCCTCCAACTGACATTTACCTATTATCCTTCAATCATTTTATGACAGCTCTTACTGGGGTGAAAGTAGTTATTAAGAAGCATTTGTAATCACAGATCAAACTTCACCCTGTCCAACAGATTGAAATTAGTAGTTAAAAAAAATAGCAAGGTCGATGACAGATCGTTTTCAGTTCAGATTTGTGAGTTGGAAGTTTTTTTTAATAAATTGTTGAGTGTTAGGGTTATGGTGAGTTCATTTAGCCACAAATTTTACTCACCGAGAAATCACAGACAAATGCCCAAAATCACAGGCAAATCGTTGCTCGTTCACGTGAGTAACAATAAAAACTATAGAATAGAATACACAACACATGTCACTCCCATAGTTTTGTATGGGGAAAAGTGTAAGGGGTCGATCACAGTGAACGTGCATTTGCATTCCAAAAACGCAAGGCGCACCACACTGCCTTTTTTGTTGACAAGAAAAAAAAGAATTTTTTATGTCGCTAGGCAATGACTCAATCAGCTGGGTATTGTGCGAGAGTGTTGCTGTTGATATTAATATAATTTTAATATTTAATAATATTGTGATTTTCAAGATTTGTGAAGTCATACAGCGTTGGATAACTCGAAACAGCAAGTCTCTTCTCCATGTTCAAAAGTCTCCATTGTTGTCTTGACAACACAAACACTGCAGGCACCTCAACGGAAACCCCACCTCTGCTTTTAATTTGATTGGAGATTGAAAAAGACGTGAGTGACATAAGGTGCTTTTTACGCTCAGAGTTGCCTTTTTTTTTGACTGCGAGCACACAGCACACAAGGGCAAAAACGCGAGGCGCAAAAAAGCAGCGCATAAGTGAAAAAGTGAAAAAGGGGCAGCGCAGGAGTGAAAAAGCAGCACATAAAACGCTTGCTGCTGTTAGTAAATAATTTTAAAAAGACGCCTCTCAACCCAAAAAGCGCATTCGGTGTAAACAGCCCCAAATGGTCAATATGGCGAATGAAGCCCTGCCTACTAGTACAGGAGCCAATCATCGACCACTATTAACTGGCGTTTCTACGGGGGAAAAGTTCGGACCTGGGGCCTCATGTACGAAGACTTGTGTTGAATTCATACTAAAACATTGCGTACACACAAAGCTGTAAATGTGTGTATGCAGTAAAAAAACTCAGATGTATGAAACACTGCATATGTGTAATCCCACGCATATTCTCTTTGTACATCCGAATTAACGTGAATCTGAGCGCATGTGCACGAGCGCAAAACCACTCCCTGCCTTCTCCCCCTAATAAATATGGTAGACTCTACTTTGGCAAAACCAAATGAAAAAGCAATGGCAAAAGCAAGCAAAAAGAGAAACTTTGAACAGAATGTGAATTGGAGGTGCTCCTTTCGGAGATAGACCGGAGAAAATCAGTTTTATTTGCAAGTTTGTCCTCCAGAATTAATAACAAAAAAAATTGAGTGGGAGAGTTTAGCTGACGCGGTTAACACAGTGGGGTCTGAACATCGCACTGTGAGTGAATTAAAAAAGAAATGGTCCGATGTAAAGGGGTGAAATTTTGTAGTGTCTATTTAGACTAAGTGAGCTGGTTGAATGATTCCCGCCCATCACCAGTTGATTGACAGAGAT
The DNA here is from genome assembly GCF_903798145.1 of Danio aesculapii. Classification (NCBI taxonomy): domain Eukaryota; kingdom Metazoa; phylum Chordata; class Actinopteri; order Cypriniformes; family Danionidae; genus Danio; species Danio aesculapii. The sequence continues at coordinate 44,383,035 of NC_079437.1, read as the reverse complement.
AACATAACCAAAGAGAGCACTAAACACCAGCGTGAGTGGCGTAGCTTGTAAAGCACATGGTAGCATGTTTCAACATGATCGCTCATGAACCCGGTTCGAATCCAGCGTCTGATGAGCTCATTCTTCTTTTCTCCCCCCATTACATATCAAGTTGCCTACTCTTCATCACGAGGAAGACAAGTAGGAATCATTAATAAGTGTGTAATATATTAAACGCATTTGAGCATCACATATTATTTGCACATTTATTGAATGGAAATGTTTCCAATTCACGTATGCAAATTCGTCTTCAGATGGCGCCTTTATAGCAATGTGCGTGCAGTAGATCGCTCCTATTACATTGCGAAAACCGTTGATCGCTGCAACTTGCGCTTTAATGTTTGGCTGGTCAACTACATGGTATGGTAACCTTATATACCTGCTAGACATGCAGATGATTCCGTCCCATACAGCTGGCATTGCACGGCTCAATGATAGATTGTAGTGTGCAATTTAACATAATAACCTGTAGGAGTCGCAAATGGAAATAAAACAAATACACACAAGAAATGCACGTATGCCAGACATGAAGTTGGCGTGGACCAACGCACATTCTAATATCAATTTCATCGTTAATAAATCCAAATGTGAGCGTAAAATCTGCCATATGCAAAGTTTTTGTGCGTACGCAGGGTTGATACATGAGGCCTTAGATGTGTACTTTTTTTTTTTACGGAATCTCAGTGAATACTTGCGTCACAGACATAAGAAATATATCCAAGCTTGAAATATGGGCTTTTAAATGAACTAAGTGCACTTGAAAACAAAAGTTGTATGAAACAAACGCGAGGTACAGTGTGTCCTGTCAAACACACATCACATGACAGCAGTTACTAAAATGTCCACAAACTTGTACACAAAGAGTCGTTGTCATTTCTGAAGAAGATTCGCCATCAAGACCAAGTTGTGGATTACTTCAGAAGAACAGCATGATATGACAATCATTTTCCAGAGGACGATAATGTGTAGACTGGCTATAAATGAGGTTGGTGTTGTGATCTCGTTCCTTTCAAGTGTGCAGTAGCTTGGACAACTTGAAAAAAATGCAGATTTTTGATTAATTTGGACGAAACGAAACTTATGAGACAGATGTCATTTAATATTATTGGTAATTCCAAATATGTAATGTAATTGTTAGCTTGGCTGACAGTTTTGGGGAATTTGATGTTTCCCCATTCAGACAGAATGGCCGAGCATACTGCCCGAGAGGCATTTCAAAGATGTCTGCTGAGTGAATTGCCTTGCTTTAAAGAAGTGGTTCTCAATTCCGGTCCTCGGGCCCCGCCGCCCTCCACATTTTGTGTGTCTTTCATAAGCTGCGGTCACACTGGACTTTTCTGCCCATAGACTTCCATTCCCGCACACGTGAATGCGTCAGCCTGGAAATGCAAGGTCATGCGTCAAATTTCGCAGGTCGCTGCGGTGCAAAGTTCAAGCTTGGTGAACTCTGACCTGCGAAATCGCATCACTTGACTACATAAGACCAATTGAGGATCAAAACATGACCTCTCTGGACAGAAATTTAAAACATGGACAAATCGCTCACTTTTTTAAATGCTAATCATCTTGTTTAATCCCGCCCCTTTTCACAGCACCGCATGACAGATTTTCGCTAGTGTGACCGCTGCTTTATTTCACACACAAGGATCAGTTCGTGGATCTCTCAGTTAACAAGTTGATGGTCTGAATCAGGTGCTAAGTAAGGAAGATATAAAAAATGTGCAGGGCGGGGGGCGTGAAGACATGAATTGAGAATCACTACCTTAAAGGGACTTTGGTAAAAATCACAGTGTGAACTATTACAAATACGATCTGAGAGAATCGCAGATGAGTTTTAAACACCCGTAAGATATTTGGCATGCTAAATATCTGGACCTGTTGACAATTCAAACTCATGCCATGTGAAATGTGTTCTGATTGTAATAACATCAGTGATCACCTAAAGCTAATGAGAGAGCAACATCCAGGCCAGCTGGAAGTTGGGAATGAGTTACGAAGGTTTAGATTACAATATCAACAAGCATGACTTTGGTTGAGAAAGGGCTCTTTTCAGTCCATTTAGACACAAGAAATGTATCATATTAAAATAGGCAGGAGCACCTGTCTGTTTGATATGTGAGCTGAGCAATACCCAAACCAGGCTTATTCTAAAAACGTTGCCCTATTTCTGGAGCGTGCCAAATACGTCCCAGGAGGTATGTTTCTTTGCAGTTTTTGTTTTCACGAATCTCAAATTTCTCTTGCGAGTGACATTTGTGCCTGCTGTTCTCATATAAATCCACCAGAGTCCGCTGTCGACTGACTGAATGACTGATTAAGTGATCATCTGACTCACTTCCCTAATTCCAACCGACAGTGATGTCAAAAGCAGTCCAGAAAAAGCAAAGCCCCCTGATTTATACCACATTTTCAGTTTTTACTACATTCTCATCCTGTTTTTTACTTGTTTATTTAAATTTTTGGCTTTTGTTTTTGTAATAACTGCTTTCTGGAACCGTTCTTCACCAGATTTGAACACCGAACTCTGTCGTGGGGGGTCAACTCCTCGCTCGAGCTTGTGGACAAACTGGTAACAGTGGGAAAGCCGTCCATACGGAGATAAGTGGTCAGCTGGTAAGTGTGAAAAGGACCAGCATCATACTGCCTGTAGCGTCCGAAATACCAGCCATTCATAGTTTTGGCTACATAATTCATGTTCTCCAAAATTGTATATCGGGCTACGTTTTCAGAGCCTATGTTGGCAATACCACAACCAGGTTGAAAAAATAAAAGGTTCGAGAGAAATCGCTAATTCCCTTCAAAAACAAGGTGAGCTAAATTAGTACATTTTCTACCCCACTAAAGGCTTCTTCTTTATTATGTAGGTAAAAACAAAAGATATACTACATGACCTCACGTTGTATTCATGCCACTTCTCATGTGTGTTTGGTTGTGAGATATATTTTGTGAGACAAAGTTGCCAGTAATTCTTCCTATTGTAAAATCATTGATTCCCAGGATTCTCCCGTATTTTACAGTTCTATCCCGCTATCATCTCGTAAAGGTATTTTCCCGTATTTCTACAGTATTTTCAGTCTTTTCTCTAAAGAGTGGCAATAAACATTAAAGAGCCGATCCTGCCTACAGTATATGCAACCCATACCGCCGAACCACCAGGGGATACCCCTTGCTGTTATATGTGAGTCTGTTCTGTGCTTTCATTTTATTTAGGCATGGGAACACTTTGAAATACATATAAAAATGGCAGGATTCCCTCTGCTTTTCATTACAGATGCCGTCATCCCTCCTATATAATCCTCAAAACAGTCATATAGTGGTGCGTGACTGTCAGCTGACATGCTCCATAGTGATAAATAGATGCTGTTTCCCAAACGGATTCTGTACACAGAGCAAAGTTTGGGTTTTGGGTGCTTGTTTGAACAGACAAATTCACATAATTATTAATTATGTCATCTGAATTAATTGACATCTAAAGATGTCAATCTTTGTGGGGTTTTTTTTTTTTCAAACACAACTAATTTTGTCCTAAATGAGCATAAAACGTTAGGAAAGCAATCGAATGCTTTTATTATAATGTGTGCATTTTTAAAGTGACACCTCTGTTATTTAATGTAATCACATGAAAAATCCAAATAAATGAGATTCATCATTGCTCTTTCATCAGAATGTTTAAGCTATACAGTGAAGAAAAGATTGAGATTTGATAACTTGACTCTAATAGCTATTCATTTTAATTAAGATAAACTGTTTGCAAATTTAGGGCAGTGGCGCAGTAGGTAGTGCTGTCACCTCACAGCAAGAAGGTCGCTGGTTCGAGCCTCGGCTGGGTCAGTTGGTGTTTCTGTGTGGACTTTGCATGGGTTTCCTCTGGGTGCTCCGGTTTCCCCCACAGTCCAAAGACATGTGGTACAGGTGAATTGGGTAAGCTAAATTGTCTGTAGTGTGTATGTTTTCCAGTGATGGGTTGCAGCTGGAAGGGCATCTGCTGCATAAAACAAATGCTGGATAAGTTGGTGGTTCATTCCGCTGTGGCGACCCCAGATTAATAAAGGCACTAAGCCGAAAAGAAAATGAATGAATGAATGTTTGCTAATTTATTTGCTGCTAATGTATGTAAATAATAATAATAAAACTTATTACTGACCGTTTAACTGTTTATTTACAATGAAACAGCTCCAGACAAACATACAGTATTTAGTAATTGGGAATTTTCTATTATGACCGGTCCTGTGTTGAATGCAGAACTGCGTCTGAAGACTTTTTATTTGCTGCTGAATTTCTGCGGCGTCCTAATCTGGGGGCCCCCTCCAAATTGTTGGACTATCCCCAAGTCCCTCCCCATGCTCAAAAATCAGTGAGAGGCATCAGATAAATTCAATCTTTTATTATATCAAGTGAATAAAGTTTTCAGGGCTCTGGGCAATGGAACACCATTAAATCAGGTGACAGGGTAGTCCGAAGCACCTTTCACAAACATTAACACTGTATTTATCATTGTCTCTTTTCAGCCCCCTCTCATCTGTTTACTTTATTTATATGGCATGTTTTTAACAGCTACAAGACTGACCAAAGAGCTTTCCAGCATCATAAAACTAGAAATACAAGAGAGAGAAAGAGAGAAAAACAAAGATAAAAATAGAAACACAAATAAGACATGAAACAGGCTGAATTGAAGTGCTACAATTACTAATAGGCCAATGAAAACAAGTTGTTAAAAGCAACTTAAAAATAGTCAGGTTAGGGGATTTCAGAATCTGATTTAATTGTGAAATTAATCTAGCCGCAGTGTTCCGCACTAAGGCCAAATCCCAATTCCATTTTTGTACCCCTTCCCCTTGGCCCTTGAAACAGAGTGTTAAGGGTAAGGGCTTCAAAATTTACACCTAAGAATTGGGACAGCACTACAACACCTGCATACGTCATCATATGTCATTGCGATCTCTTATTTCATATAAGATCGATGTTGGCGACTGCTGTAGTTATTGCAGTTGCTTTATTTTTGCTATTTATGTTCAGGAAATCACTGAAGGCAATGATATCATGTTATTTTAACGATATAATGTGGCAATAAGATCATAACTTTACTGTGCATTTACACCATGTAAACACACCAAAAACAACATTAACATTATACCAGACATTGTAAAAGGTCATTTTCAGCCACTAGACTTTTCTGACAGGGTATTCGAGTGTCAGATGTAAAAGTATATTGTGGGACCACTATACAGGAATGTAATTGTGATCTATTCCTTCCAGTTCTTCACCATTTCCATAGGGACTCAGCACAAAGGATTTGATGCGTAAAACCACAAACTTGTAATGCAACAGTTTACATTTCGTTTGTCAGGATACAACAAAAATCAAAAAACAAACGGAGGAACTATTTACACTTTTCCAAGCTTCGATATAAATGTGGTTTTGAAGAACAGTCAAAAGACTGTCTACCATCAAGCCCCTTCCTTCTTTCTTATCTTTTTTCCCTATTGCTTACGCATACATATGACGTATGGCATTAGTTAACATATGAAATGCCATGTACATAATACAATATCACAAAATATACTAATCAAATGCTGTATCAAATAGCAATAACTATATATCTCAATACAAATAATATAATATTATTGAAAAATATTAGAAATCTCTTTATGGCTCTAACAAGGAGTTATTATTCTGGATTATACAGTAGATAGCGAAATGTAGCGGTTTTCTTTTCAGCATAAAGCACGACGGTAAAACACGAACGCGGTTATGAATGTAAAAAAAACATATGATTGTCTGTTGTAAAAATTCAAAATAATGACAAAAATTACTAATTTGTGCATCTCCTTACTTCTGTGTGCAGCCATGCTGCCATTGATGCTGGTGTATTTGAAGAAATTTCTTACCCCTTGGTTTCGAGTGTGGTCCTGAATAATCTCCGTTTGAAGGGGTATCTGGCCCTTCCCCTTGGTCCTACGCCTTCAAGCTAAAGAGAGTTGGGACACCACTATTGGGTAAGGGGAAGGGCTAAGGGGTAGAATTGGGATTGGGCCTAAGTGAAGACGAGTTCTGTAAAAATCGTGACATGTGGCCAAGTACGGTGACCCTCACTCAGAATTTGTGCTCTGCCTTTAACCTATCTAAGTGCACACATTGTAAACACACCCGCAGCAGTGGGCAGCCATTACTTTGGCACCCAGGGAGCAGTTGGGGGATCAGTGCCTTGCTGACTCATCTCAGATGTGGTATTGAGAGTGGTGAGAGTGCTTGTTATTCACTCCCCAATCTACAATTCCTGCCAGTGCTAGGACTCAAACCTGTGACCTTTTGATCACAATCTCTAACTATTAGCTCTGTGCGGTATCTCCAAATGTCCTCTGTTTTGGTGATACCACAATAAAAAGACTTGCGATAATAAATATGTGATGTGATAAAAGCATGTATGGCAAAGTATTGTAAATGAGAAAGTGTTTAATTTTAGTTAGTGTATGGAGCTGATGACAACTAGAACCGAGCACAGTGGAGATTTGTTTGTTGAATTTGTGTGAGTCATCTAAGGCCATGTCCACAAGTTTTTCCCGCTTTGGCTTTTAAAAAAAATCTTCGTCCACATGAAAACGACAAAACTCACTGTGTGTTAAGGACAAGCCGAACCAACAGGGGATAATAACACTTTTATGCTGGGTTCACACCAAAAAGGTAATTAAGTATTTTTTGTGAGTAAACTGCATTCAAGTCAATGTAAAGGTGAGAAAAGAAGTGGATTAACATCCAGAGGTCGAATAATGTAGAATACGTGATACGTTTGCACAAATTTTGGTCTGAACTAGCCATGTTAGCCAATCAGAAAGGATAATCAGCGCGCACACTGACATTACGAGGCAAAAACTCCGGTTGTAGTGTCCACACGACTACACTTTACCCCTAGTTTTGGAAAATCTTCACCCTGGCTGGAGTTTTCAGAAAGTTTAGGTTTCAGTCACCCGATATTCCATTCTTGGGTAACATTTTTAACACTTACTGCTCTTTGAACAGACATTTAACTGACTATAAGAAACATTGCAAGTACAAGTACTTACACTAACCCTAACCCCAACCCCAACCCCAGCCTTAACAGTCTACTTATAATATAATGAGAATTAGTTGTTATGTAGATGCAATGTAACCTATATTCAACAAACGGACCATCAAAATAAAGTGTGACCCGTTTTTGTGTTGACAAACAGTGAAACTTCATAGAAAATAGTGCAGTTTTGAAAATACCTAAGTTCGTGTGGACAATGTTATTTTATACATGCAAGGACTTAAAAAGCAGATTAAGGTCCTGAATCAAAATTAAAACCTTCATATTTTCTGGTGGGCTGAAAATGATGACATCTGTTTTCATTCTGTTTCATCATGCAAAATCAAACCAAGTGTTTGGACAGAAATGTGTATATGTATTGTGAGTCCATAATAATATAGGGGTTACAAAAACACAACAAGTCTCTTTATTTAATTTTCTGACATTAATCTAGCATTTAAATCCCAGCAATTTTGAGGCCCACCACAACATAACAAAGTAGTGCAGTTTATCCCACCCACTAATATTGAGGAATAACATTACCATTCAGCACTCTCAGGAGGGCATATTCAGTGCTGTGGGCAGCCTTAAAACCAAGTCAAAAAGCAAAAGGTTGGATTGCTTTGGTATTGGTAAGGTTTATGTGATTGAATTCAAACAACTATACCTACCACTCGCCTTCTGACCAAAAAATATGATTGTATGTGAGTAAGAAAACTAAAACAAAGTATTTAAAATGTAACAATGTTATTAAACATCAAAACATTTGAATTACCTTCAAAATCATACTTGTCTTCCCTTTGGTTCTACCAAAAGTACATAGCATGGGTTTGTTTCCTTCGCATGCCTTCGCTTACTGTGTTGCACTGAGTGCTCATGCAAAAGTGAAAAAGCGCATGACATTATAATGGTGAATGGTCTTGATAAAATCTAGACAAAAGAGACCATAAAAGAACCTAAGACCACATGTTAATATAAGATGAATAAAATAATGCATCTCACCTGATCACTTCTAATCAGATCACTGCACTGATTCAGTCACATTGCACTGATTCATTCATTCATTTTGAATTGTACATACCCACTGTACATATACACTTGTAATTATTTTCATATCTATCTGCACACTTCTGATTATTAATAGCAATCTGTACATATTGTAAATCTCTGTTCATAGCTAATGCAACCTGTATATAATGTTCAAAGTACATCAATTTGTAAATATCACCATAGTTTTTCTATAACTGCACTTTATTTATAACTGTATCCTGCATTTGCTGCTATTGCACTTCTGGTTAGACCTAAACTGCATTTCGTTGCCTTGTACTTGTACATGTGTGATGACAATAAAGTTGAATATAATCATCTAATCTAATCACTAAAAGATAATATTAGTTGAAACAGGGTGAAAGGTGAAAACAGGGTTAAAGACACTTGGCAATAACAAATTTGCAATAAAAAGCCACAGTTATGTTTACAGTTTACCCACCCACAGAACTTTCCACTCCCATTAGCATTTTTATAGGATTGGGGTTTAATTTGTCTTGTAATTCTGGCTCCAGATTTAAAGACTTATAACAAAATCCCTTTCAAGGAAAGCCTGTGATGACATTTTCTCAAGTCAAAAGCAGGGCAGGCACAAAGTAGTCGCCAAATAAAAAGGGATTTCCATAATGAACAAGCAGAAAAACTCTGCTTTGTATACTGTATCTATAGCCTTTGTATATTCATACTCTTTGCTAGTAATGTTATGTGGTGTAATAATAAAGGGTTCTTACTTTACCTTGAGTTCATTGTAAACATTGTTTTAAAAATATCAGTTTAAAGTAATATACAGTTGATATATATGTATGCCTGATAATGTTTTTTTATATTTTTTCTTCTGGAGAAAGTCTTATTTGTCTTATTTCAACAAAAATAAAAGCAGTTTTTAATTTTTAAAAACACATTTTAGGGACAAAATTACTAACCCCTTTAAACTATTTTTTTTTATATATATTCTACAGAAAAACCATCGTTATTCAATAACTTGCCTAATTACCTTAACTTGCCTAGTTAAATGTCATTTTAAGCTGTATAGAAATTAAAAAATTTATAAAATTAACTAGTAAAATATTAATTATTGTCATCATGCAAAGATAAAGCAGTTCAATTATTTCAAGTATTTATATATTTATACCATAGTAATTGTAGTGTGTTGAGTGTGAAATGTGACTCACATATCAAGAATGTATGTATATCAATATAATCATATCAGTGTATGTGTTGGCCACTCTTTGTGTAACCGAGTTACTTTTTGGTTGACATCTGTTTGTGTTTAATGAGTCTCCTGTTTTTGTTACTGCAGACTAGTTCAGTAAACAGATATAAAGAAGAAGTGCCCGCATGTGTTTAACGTTTTTTCTTATCACAAACACAACAATAATCTGGAAGTGTTGGTGCTGCTATGACTTTTTTAAGATTCATTATTGTAATCTCCCGATTGCAGCAGAGAAATACTGGGAAATCTCTCTAGACTGATGGCATTTGATGCCGTTCAGCCTTATAATCTTAAAATGTGAGCAAAATCACCTGTTTTGTCATCACTTTAGACATTACACCAAAGAATCATTCAAATGCTAGCTCTAAAGTGATGTTTGTGAAGTAGCAACAGTTTCTGCTGTTCTGACGTCAGCTGCAGATGTGTATGAATGGTGGAAGAAAGTAGTTCCTCATACAAAAGGATTGTTAGACTCTCAGTATTTAAATTTCTTTTTTATATACATGACTATGCCTTCAAACTGTTGCATAAATGCAATATCACATGATTATCAGTGCAATATGGCTGTATATTGTCACTGGTGGGACACTAAGGCACAATGCATGCCTTCCACCAGTGCCGATATACAGCCATACCACACTGTTACTCATGTGATACTGCTCATATATTTGTATATATATACAAATATATAAATAAGGGACTAAGCTTAAGCAAAATAAATGAATGAGTTTGAACCTTACAGGCTACAAACATAGCTGTTGTCAATCAGCATTAATATATTTTATTCTGATGGCTGAAGATGCTCCTGCAGAAGAAATATTATTTAAGAAAACACATTTTATATTAAGTCTATTTTTCCTTCTCCACTGGCAATTTGTTTTCGGTTAGTGCCCCCAAACTATGTATACAGCAGGAGGTTTTACGTTTGCCAGAGCTTGAATCCACAGGGACAGCAAAAAAAACAGGAGCTTCCTTATTCTGTCCATTTTTCACAGCCTTTCTTAAAGCACCGGGATTGACCCGGGCTACACATGGATTATTGCTAATTAACCAAAACACTGTGGGAGAAGTCAACACAGTTTTAGCTAGACATGAAATATCTTCAAAAACTTTCTCAAGGGCCAAATTAATAAAAATGAGTAGCAATAATTATGTTCTCTTCAAGCAATGCTTCATTTCTGCAGCTCATCTCGGAAGAGAGCGAATCCAAAACATTTGGCACTGAATTATTTGCTCGGCTGCCAATAATGCTGATTTGAATTTTAACATTAGTCAGAGGACAGGGAATGGGGCAGCGAGCGAAAAAAGAGAAGGAGCAGGGGCTGGTAAGTACAATCAGTTACAGATGAGAGTCATTTGTCTCAGTCTGAGAGGCACTCATTCAATTATTCCCTAACTGTTTACTCTGGTGGGAACAGAGACATGCAGGCAGGAGTATTGATTCATTTATTTTTACACCACATCATTAAACACCAATGCGCGGGCGAAATAAGATTGAATTAACGCTTCTCACTTCCAATGTAGCAATGGCCGAATTTAAGGTAGTGCTTATCCGCCGGTCACAGACTCCCTCGCTCTCGTTCTTGCTCGGCGCGTGTCTGTGCCCGCTGTGAGGGATAGCAGTAAATCGTTAGTTGTGAGACTGCCATAAATTGCTGACTCACGTAAAGAGATGGTGCCCAATTACACAGCAGGACTACCTGGCTCTCCACTTCTAATTGAACTGCTATTTGAGCTTTTTAAAGTAATTTGTTATTTCAAAGATTTTTTTTTTTCTTGCTCGCCTGCCTGCCTGCCTGCCTGCCTTAAAAATAAAAAAGCATACAATGCAAGCCTGAGCCGAGAAGCGAGAAAGCAGCTTATACCGACAAGTAGATTTTAAAGCCCAAATTAAGTTCTTGCTCATGTTGGCAGCGGCTCAGGCACACAGTAATATTTGCTTCCTGTTTGTGCCCTTGCAGAAGTTTTCCATCACATGGTCTGCAAGGCTTAGAGGTCCCCCATCGCATGTGAAGTGTGACCAGCGAGCCATGAGCTGCTAAGTATAATTACTCAGACTGGCTACGGCACAAGGCAACAAACCCATTTTGCTAGAAAATGGAGATTCTAAATGGAGGACCAAGATGGACATCCAAATAGAGGGTAATAGAGCAGATGGGCTATGATGGGATTTGGAGTGTAGTAATGACAACAACAACAACAGGAGGTAGAACAACAGGTTTGTAAAGCAAGTGTAATGGGAACAATGCAATGCAAGAGTGGGTTTCTTTCTGCAACTTAACTAGTAGAATCATATCAAATGTTACTGTTCACTGCTATTATTTGAATGACCATGAGGGTTTTCTGAATGTGCTGATATTTAAATTTGCACATTTAAAAATGAAAAGATTTTTGCTGGTTGTTCAAACTAAGCATTTAAAATAAGCTGAAACAACACAATTTTGGAGATTTTTGGGGGGACATCACAAGTGTTTATGTTCAATCTTCATAAATTTGTCAAAATAATTAAGTTAAACTAATGTATTTGTGTTGGGACATTCATTCATTCATTCATTCATTCATTCATTTTCATTCAGACAGTCCTGTAATGTGAAGGGGACGCTGACAAGGGAGGTGCAGATCCAAATGCGGGATTATAATGCAAAGAATGGTCATGTAACGTGACGTGACGCTGACAACGGAAGTGCGGATCCTAATGCAGGTTTATTAGAGAGGTCAGGTAAGCAATGGTCAACACAGGAGCAAACAGATGTATGCAGGCAATGCAGAGTCAAAGCCTGGTCAGAAGGCAGGCAGAAGACAGGGAAAAACAGATAAACAAGGCAAGGATCAAAACACGACAAAGCAAGACAAAGGATACGCGTTGTAATGTCACTGAAAAACAAATAAGACTCAGCAATGAGTCAGGATCAGGAACCAGTTGTGTGTGTGCGTGCGTGTGCGTGTGCGTGTGCGTGCGTGCGTGCGCGTGCGCGTGTGTGTGTGTGTGTGTGTGTGTGTGTGTGTGGTGCATGACTGGTTCTTGTAGTTAATTTACTCGCAGATTTGCAGTCCTATGTAGGGCTGGGTATCGTTCCAAAATATTCGATACCAATACGGATACCGATACCCAGAATTCGATACCGCTTCCGAACTATACTTTTTTCTATACTTTTATTTTAAGAAATATATTTTAACAAGATTATTTTTTTCAGGATGTTTGTGACACTTTTCACAGCAGGCTCACATCTAAGACCAATAAACAAAGGAACAAAATCACAAAATGAACAAAGTGTAGTTAACACAATATATTAGTGCAAACAGTTTTAATAAAGTTCAAGCAGTTTTAAGTCAATCAATTTTAAGTATTTGTGAGGCTTACTGCTGCTTAAAGGTTTAGTTCACCCAAAAATTGAAATTCTGTCATTAATTATCTACAAATGAAGATATTTTGCATTTAATCCAAGAGCTTTCTCATCCTCCCATGGATAAATCGTTGAATAAAGTTATTTTTGTTTACTTTACGCACAGAAGTATTCTTGCAGCTTCATATAATTATGATTGAACCACTTATATTGCATGGACTTATTTTGACTATGTTTTTGGTTCCTTTCTTGGCATTGAAAAATGCATATCCAGTAAATCATTAGATTACTTTCTCCACAGTAGAAAAAGGCAGCAAACCTTTAACAATAAAAGTTGTAACGGCCCTGTGGCATTCATCTTTCCTTTCTTTGTTTATTTTTACTTTTTCTGCCAGTGTAAATGGATTATCACTTGATGGTCTCCTAATTCCAGGGTCAGGAGCAGAGACTATAACATTAATGTGAAGAAAACAAATCCCTTATTTATCAGGGGTTGCTACAGCGGAATGAACCGCCAACTAGGGGAGCGGGGGCAAAATGTAACATGAAGTTTTAAGGTGTTTACTCATGGTTAACCATGGCATGCTTCAAAGTTTTTCACCACAGTGTCGTCAGGGGTCTTCCTGCCAGTTTTGAAAAAGTTCAGCGAAATTTAGATGAGAAACACAGAAAAAAAAAAGGATTTTTTATTATAGTCGATATTTTTTAGTATGAACATAAAATCTTACATTGCTGTGATAACCATCTTCTAGGCTAAAAGATGTAACCATTTTAAAAGATGTAAGAAACACACTGCCTGCCTGCCAGTTTCGAGGAAAACATGACACAGTGGGGTTAGTTGTAACGGTGTTACAAATAAGCCACACACTGTTGGACACCAATTAAACGAACTAAATCATTTTTGAATTTTGAGTGTAATGTTGATAACTTATAATATAAATGTTTTTTAATAGAATTTTTTTATTGCTAAAAATACAAGTAAATGCACTATATAATAATGCAAATAAATCCAAATGTCTTTATCCAATAGATAAATGAATAAATAAACATGGCTAATTTAGTGCATGTCTTTGGACTGTGGGGGAAACCGGAGCACCCAGAGGAAACCTACACCAACACGGGGAGAACATGCAAACTCCACACAGAAATGCCAACTGACCCAGCTAGGACTCGAACCAGCAACCTTCTTGCTGTAAGGCAGCAGTGCTAACCACTGAGCCATCGTGCCACCTGTGTTGGGACAACATGAATGAATTGTGTGGAATTGTAACAGTGTGTATTAATGAAAAGATTTTAAAATATTTTGATGCCAGGACCTCCAATACACTCTCACAATACAAAACCTTGTACAAAATGTACAAAACCTTTTCGGGGTGTAAAAGCTTGTCAGTGGATCAGTAGTCTTAGGTTGTTTAACATTTGGAATGTTTGAACTGATTAAAATGATCTTTTGTGTGATTGCTCTGTTTTTGCAGTGTATTTAAATATGTGAAACCTTGATGCACACCATTCAAGTGAACTGAGACTGCTGAAAAGAGGAGTCTAGAACTCTGGTGTGGTTCAACTGCAACACAAACACATTCTTTATGATCTTTCAAGGCCATAAACAGGACACAATGTTCACGCATAGGGTGTTCAAGAATTACAGGTACATTTTGCCTTTTCAAGATTAATCTACAATTGTTTTTTTAAAGAAACAAAAACTTTAGTCATAGAGTTTTAAATAATAGCGCCAATCAAATTAGTTCTAAAAATAATGGTTGGGTGTATATAATTAGGGACCTTTTTTTTCTTTAAAGACTCCCACTACACCTATATTATATAATAAATATAATAAATCCTATATTCAGCTTCAATTATCATGAAATATTTCTGTCTGATTTGTATCTTTTTTGTGTGTTTAATCAATCTGCTGCAACTAACACTTTTGCTTTGTCATTTACCTAGTAAAAATAACCCCATGGGTTGCAATCCATTGGAAAAAGAATTGAAAGGTTGATGGCTTTTTATTTGCATGTTGTTATATTTAACGTAACTATTAAATACTTTTTTTAATCTTTTGCAGGTTATGTATAAAATATGGTAAATCTAATAGTTTAATAACATATATGATATTTTTGGAAATCACCAAGCGACCCTCTATCGTCTTGCGACCCTTACTTTGGGAACCACTGTGTTAAATCAATGATAAAAAAAATGATGTCACTTTTTGTGGTGGGAAACTCTTGAAAGCTTTGAGTCATTATTCTTCTCTCTTTAGAATACACCAATAGTTCATTAATTTTTTGTTAAATGTTATTGTGAGATTATTGTGAAATTTTAATTATATTTTTACAACAATAATATGATAAAAAAACATCAAAATCTGTTTTACAGTTGATGAGTAGTGAAGAATGTGTTAATGTGCCCCTCCAAGTAAAGTCATGGCAAAAACATACACGAACAGGTCATAAGTTCATGTTAGTTACACTAAGCTAAAACTTAAGTATTAATTAATACATTAATTAACAAACATACACTAACAAGTAATTAAGGTAGCCATGTGACTCATGTTGTAGTTAGAGTTCAGTTCATGATTAGCGCATACCTTAACTTATTCATAAATTCATAATAAAGTTATGTTTAACCTCCTAGGGCTTAGTGGCCACATACATGGACAGCACATTTTAGCTCTTAGGTGCCTATTTAAGATACTTTGAATGTTTTATATGTTTTTTTAAGGACATACAGTGTCATCCTGCAACTGTGTTGCAGCATATGAGATGTCCCAAACACTATTCTTAACTGTCCAAAATGAGCAAAAAAATTGTTTTTACTCTCTGATAGTCAAAACATGTAAAAAAAAATTCTTTGTTAAATATGCATTAAAAAACAGTCAGAAAAAAAGTGTTTTATGTAAATTCGGACCACTAGTCCACATATATGGACATTTTTCTCTAAAATCAAATCAATAGATGATACTTAGGTTTTATTCTAATTACGTTCCAATAAGCCCAAATAGCAAAGAGAAAAAAATGCATGTAAAAAACACCTTGGGCCTTAAGAGGTTAATTTACATACTGTACACTGTTAATTCTTTTTAAAAGTACACAGTATTTAAATGTAATATGAACTTTATTTTACTGTAGGACAGTTATGCAATATGTCAGTATATTTTAAAGTTGCATTGTGAGAATGACTATATATTTTACCGGTGGCGCAGTGGCACAGTAGGTAGTGCTGTCGCCGCACAGCAAGAAGGTCGCTGGTTCGAGCCTTGGCTTGGTCAGTTGGCATTTCTGTGTGGAGTTTGCATGTTCTCCCTGCGGTCGCATGGGTTTCCTCCGGGTGCTCAGCTTTCCTTCACAGTCTAAAGACACGCGGTACAGGTGTATTGGGTAGGCTAAATTGTCCGTAGTGTGTGAGTGTGAGTGAGTGTGTATGGATGTTTCCCAGAGATGGGTTGCAGCTGGAAGGGCATCCGCTGCGTAAAACATGTGCTGGATAAGTTGGCGGTTTATTCCGCTGTGGCGACCCCTGATTAATAAAGGGACTAAGCCGAAAAGAAAATGAATAAATGAATGAATGACTATATATTTTACAGTAAAGATATTCATAAAATTTGGCAAATACAGCTAGATAAATGGTGCTGTAAGTATAAATACAGTATTTTTGCTGTATTTGATTTACAGTATGTTATTGGCGAACTACTGCCCGTTACTGTAGATTCTACAGGAAATTGTTAACAGTGTGTTAGTACATCATTATTCATGTACCGTTCTTGTAAAGTGTTACCCAAATCAGACATTTTAACAATGTAACAAACATGGATTAAATGATTAAACATCCCCACCACTTTGCTCCACTGGTTTTTATTAACCAGAATACATCAAAAACAATCAGCTAAACAGTATATACCTATAGTTTTTCTGGGTGGTGTCTATTGCTGGAACAACTGAGAAAGATCTGCTGTCATCGTACACCACAAGACTGACCTTTGGAGGCCAAATCAATGACGCCTTCTAGAGTCTGTTTTGACACATGATACTGCAACGCTGCACACACAGAAAGAAAGACTTCAGATAGACTTAAACCATCAGTGTGATTATTCAGAGCGCTACACTACATGTGACAATAGAGATATTTGTTGCTGGATGCTGCATTAATAGGTAACAAACAGCAGCACATTTGCCATCAAGGTTGAGAGGACGCCAACATCAGAATTACATCAATAAAGCGGTTGGGACAAAATATGCACATGTGTGGTCCAAACATTTAACATTACAAGCGTTACCATCTATTTGCATCAGTTTATATCCAGCTGGTCACTTTTATGCATTTGCTAGCCAAAGAATTTGCACATTTAAGGCTGGTCACATGAAAAGCTAATTGATATGTCCATGCACCTAGTTCCCACTCTTTCATGAACAACAAGGACCAGGATTCAAGGACTTTCAAATCACTTTTTTATGTTATATCATGCATGATAAAAACAACAAATATGCCAGTCTGGAAAGTAAAGAGCTTCCGCACCAGATTCTGTCAAGGCATATATGACCTTTATACTGTATGGCATATGACCTTTTTAAAGTCCAGTGAGGAGAAAGGGCTGAGAGTTTTAGAGAAGAGATGAAGTTTCGGTAACACTTTATAATAACCACACACTATGAATCATTTATTAAGTATTAGCATCTAGTGAGTTCATTATT
Organism: Danio aesculapii; assembly: GCF_903798145.1. Lineage (NCBI taxonomy): Eukaryota > Metazoa > Chordata > Actinopteri > Cypriniformes > Danionidae > Danio > Danio aesculapii. The sequence continues at coordinate 44,365,659 of NC_079437.1, read as the reverse complement.
TGTTAAGCATTAACTCTACATTAATAGACGTTAGTAAGCAGTTTATAACTGCAGCTACAAATGCTGTCTTCTTGATTTATAAGCACATTTGTAATGTGCTTAATAATTGTACTTTCTTTTTTTTCCTGTTTAGAATATAACTGAGCCTTTAATCATCATTTATAAGGGATTTATAAAGCATAAATAGTCCTCACTTTAGATAAGGTCACAAAATTGGATGAAATTGGGTTAATAAAGCATTTATTAACATACAAATTAACTATTAGTATATGCCTGAATAATAACAATTATTGTTAATTTGAATAGTTTAATAATCTTTAACTAACTCATTTTGAATGATCCAACTAACTAACAACTAACTATGCTTAAACAACTGGTGTGTAAATAATGCAATACTTAATTTAGTAATAAAAAATAAATCATTAACAAAGTATGAAAGTACAATTATTAAGCCCATTATAAATGTGCTTATAAGTCAACAATAGAGAATTAGTAGCTGCAGTTATAAACTGCTTACTAACGTTAATTAATGTAGAGTTAATGCTTAACAGATAATTATTTCACTGTTTGCTAATGCTTAATAAATGGTTCATAGCGTGTAGTTATTATAAAGGGTTACCGAATGTTCATCTTGCATTTGCATTTCATACTTGTTTTCATGTTTTATTCTTTTATATTTATTTATTTGTTTAAAAATTGTAATGAAACTGGAATCATTAGGTTGAAATGGAGCCTAAAAAGTCCAAAAACTCCCAAATCTTGTAATATTGTCTGATTTTATGTAATTTTAATGTTTTAAACAAATAATTGGACATATTTTCTACCAAAAAGATGCATTTTATTAAGTTAAACATTGGCACTGCCCCAATTACAAAATGATTTAACCATAAAACCAATATTTTGCACTATTGCACTGTAGTTACAAGACCTCACTCATTGGAACTAGCCAACAATCATTTTTCTGGTTACATTCACAGTGTCATCAGGAAATCGGAAGTAATGCAAGCCAGCCAACAGCAACATCAAGCATTCAATGACATCAACAGGTGGAGGATGGATGATGTTCGATCAATACTGTGTTTTCATTGTGTCATGTCTTGTGATAACGGAGATGAAAAATAGACAGACAAGTTAAGCAACTGAAAATGTGAAATTTCATAGAGAAGACGAATCTGTTATGACTGACAACCCCTTGCAAAAATGTCCTTTGGTAACCCCGTTGTACATAAATTTACCACATAATAAATGAGCTGAGCAATATATGACAGGGTTACCACAGCATAGTACAATAAACATCTGTTGAACTGCATCTCAATCATTACAAATACTGCAGAAGACCTATTGGAACCCACATAAACCAGTATCACAAGGATTTATCATTGGATGCCATAAGCTGTTTTTAAAAACAAAATGCTTTGGAAAATACTTCATAAATGTGAAAGTAACACCACATATTACCACAAGCATATCACATACTGTACAGTACAATGAAATCCTGTGGAAAAATATACCATAAAAACAACATGCACTACCTGACAAAAGTCTTGTCGTCTATCCAAGTTGTAGTTGTAACAAATAATAACTTGACTTCTAGTTGATCATTTGGTATCAGAAGTAGCTAATATGAAAGGCAAAAGCCTCTAGATTACGCTTATTTTACCTAAATAAAATGATCATGTCTTGATTTTTAATTCTTTAATTAGGACAGTAAGGTCTGGCTTTGCTTTATACAAAAGTCTTGTCACTTAACAGAAATAATGTACAGTATAGAATATAAAGTGGAAAAAGGATTAATATTGTGTATGGCACCCATGAGCTTGGACGACTGCATTCATACATCTCTGCAACGACTCAAATAACTTAATGAAGTCATCTGGAATGACAAAGAAAGCGTTCTTGCAGGACTCCCAGAGTTCATCAAGATTATTTGGATTCATCTTCAATGCCTTCTCCTTTATCTTACTCCAGACATACTCAATAATGTTCATGTCTGGTGACTGGGCTGGCCAATCCTCGAGCACATTGACCTTCTTTGATTTCAGGAACTTTGATGTGGAGGCTGAAGTATGAGAAGGAGTGCTATCCTGTTGAATAATTTGCCCTCTCCTGTGGTTTGTAATATAATGGGCAGCACAAATGTCTTGATCTGGAGCTCTCTCGCACGCCCCCATACTGAATGTAACCCCATAATTTTTCCATCACCAAACGAGTCTTGGATCTATGCAGGTTCCAATAGGTCTTCTGCAGTATTTGTGATGATTAGGATGCAGTTCAACAGATGATTCATTGGAAAAATCTACCTTCTGCAACTTTTCCAAATGATAAAGTAGAAATCGAGTTATTATTTGTTGCTTTCACAACTGGGATCGACGACAAGACTTCAGTCAGGTAGTGTAGGTCTACACAAATACCAAAGCAGTCTTATGAGGCACTTTTGATGTTTTATCATATGGATCTTTTTATAAGAGATCTCAAATGTGTCATTTTATAGGTTATCATTTTCAGTGAAGTATGCATAACTGCAGTATGCATTGACACTATTAAAAAACATTCCTGTATGTTATGCACTGAAAGTGCTCTTTGTATTTTTTGGTGCTCTTTTTCCCTCTTTCCATCTTCTGCTTATTATCTTTTGTTCTAATTTCTTTTCTCACCTAGGTCTTTTTATGGATCATATAGTGCTTTTGGACATAAATAGAAGCAAACCAGAACAAAAACATTTTCACTTCAGCTCAATACTTTTAACAATTTACTGTTCCAGTACTTTTCACAAAGCTACTTACAACAGTCGTGTACAATATTCTCTCAGCAAGCAAGATAATGGCCAGAACGTTGTGGAAAAACCTTTATTGAAAGATACAACAAAAGCACAAACCATCATGAATGTAAACAGACTTTGAAAGCAAGGACAGAGGAACACTTGCAAATATAGATTTCTCGCAAAATTAGGTGTGGATGTTTTGGAATTCAATAGAGTAACATATTCACATTCTTGCTAGCCAGAAATCAAAATTAAAAAATCTAAGTGCAACAATATCTACTCCAACACAATAAATGCAGTGAAGATCATGCTTAAGCACATTTGGTTGATATTTGGATGATTTTATGCATTCATTCATTTTATTTTCAGCTTAGTCCCTTTATTAATCCAGGGTTGCCACAGCGGAATATAACGCTAACTTATCCAGCACATGTTTTATGCAGCAGATGCCCTTCCAGCTGCAACCCATCTCTGGGAAACATTCATACACACTCATTAACAAACATACAATTTAGGCTACCCAATTCACCTGTACCACATGTCTTTGGACTGTGGGGGAAACCGAAGCACCTGGAGGAAACCCACGTGAACGCAGGGAGAACATGCAAACTCCACAGAGAAACGGCAACTGACCCAGCCGAGGCTCAAACCAGCGACCTTCTTGCTGTGAGGCGACAGCACTACCTACTGCACCACTGCATTGCCTGAATGATTTTCTAAATGTATTAAATTTTTTTCTATCAAATTTTCTGTTGAAATCCCAACAACGCCTTTGGTGTCCCAGAAAATCCTTGCTGCCAAGCATTAGAATAGATACTAAACTAAATAAAGAAATAAAAAAGTCATCCAATGTCAAAGAATAGGTCTCAGAAGGCACCATTTTATCAGTCAAATCACAAATGCTACATAATAAATAGAGAAAAATTGGACAGAGCCACTTAACACAGAAACAGAGGCATTGCTGGGATTTAAAAAAGGAATTTCGCCTGACAACCTTAATATGAAGCTCATTTCTGCCTGCATTCTGGTATAGTTTGTCTGCAGAAACAATATTTGTACTAAGTTTGCACACACTAAAAGCTTTCTGCGTGTTATAATTCACATCCCAGCAGATGTGTTTTCTACAGTTGCCTGCCGAGAAGTAATTCCACGTGTTGTTATTGTGCTGTAAGCTTCATTTAAAGGCTTTGCTTCTCTGGGGTTTCTCTGAGGGACTCCCTGTCCACACTTTACCAACACATCTTCTATTGAGGTGAACTAAAGGAACTTGGTGTCTAATGAAGCAGAAGTAATGTTGTTTTTTCTTTCTTCCCATGGTGGGTAAGTGAGCAGTGATGCTTGCAAAACAATGTGAAAAAAAAATCAATAGCATGGCAGACTTATTGATCATGGCTGTAAACTGTCACCTCTAAAACTCAAAACTCAAGTGTAAAGCTTGCATTGTTTGTCTTGAGGTTGTCATTTCTTTTTGTGATTACATATTTGTAAATAGTAGGTGCATTCCAAATCGCATACTTATGCACTATTCTACGCTATTTTGTAGTATAAACAGTAAGTAGTGCGTTCACACTGAAAATAATAAGTGCACTTTAAATTACCCAGATGATGCACTTATTCATTTATTATTAATATTATTATTAATATTATTATTATTTGGTAGTTTGGTCATTTATTTCACTAATTCGGCAACCGACCAAATTACGGGTTGGCAACCGTAAAAAAAAAAAGTTAGTGTTCCATTTGGGATGACAATATTTAATTCAATTCAATTCAATTCACCTTTATTTGTATAGCACTTTTACAATATAGATTGTGTCAAAGCAGCTTCACATAGAATATTATAGTAAACTGAAACAGTGTAGTCCAGTTTTCAGGGTTTAAGTTCAATTCAGTTTAGCTCAGTTCAGTGTGGTTTAATATTCAATACTGAGAGTCCAAACACTGAGAAGCAAATCCATCGATGCGCAGCTCTACGGGTCCCGAACCATGCAAGCCAGTGGCAACAGTGGCGAGGAAAACATTTCACCAATTGGCGAAAGTGAAGAATTTAAAAACCGCGAGAGAAACCAGACTCAGTTGGGCACGACCATTTCTCCACTGGCCAAATATCTTGTGCAGAGCTGCAGCCTAGGCACTGAAGGCTGGAGAACACTGGATATCATCGAAGACTCCTCTGTCCCTGGAGCATCACAGGAATCAGTCACATGCTCTCCACTCCTCCAAGACCACCACAGCAGCTGCCTGGTCCAGGATTATGGAAACCTTTGGATCGTCACTGGTCTTGGATCACATCAGTGGCACTGCATAGACTCTAGGGGCCTCGGGATGAGTATCACCAGGTGGAAATAGAGAATAAAGAGGATAATTAGCATAGCTGCTGTTCAAAGTGTATATAAACGAGATGCGTGGAGCACATTTATGCATCATACCACTATGTGATGCATTAAGTGTATGCTAGTTTAGGAGCCTTGAATGAGAAGGCTCGACCCCCTTTAGACGACTTTGCTATTCTAGGTACTACCAGAAGCCCTGAGTTTTGAGATCTTAAAGAGTGGGTAGGATTGCAGCAAGACAGAAGGTTGGTTAGATAAACAGGAGCTAGATTATTTAAAGCTTTATAGGTAAGAAGCAATATTTTAAAATCAATACGAAACTTAACAGGCAGCCAGTGTAAGGAGGATACACTACATACATACCATGCTGTTGAGTGTGTAAGTGCATAAGTCTATAGTACATAAGTACATAAGTGCATAGTGTGCCATTTGGGATGCAGCTGGTTCTCATATGCCGTGTTGCAATTTTGAGTGATAACATCACAACCAGGCCAGGTTCTCCCAACTCCCAATCATCACAATCACACCAAACCCCGTCAGCTGCTTTCTAATTACCCCTGCGCCTGCACGTCATTCCCTCTGCTCCATAAAACCAGTCACCCCGATCCACTCAGTGACTGTTTCTAGATTCCAAGAACGTTGAGAACAGACTTATGTTCTTGTGAACACCTGTCTTGCCAAGTTACGTTGGAAGAACAAACTCAGGAGACTGCGAGAACAGAGAATGCATCCTGTGTGAAATTAAATTCAAATTATGTAAATTTAACAACATTCATACAATGATTTATTGGTTTTCCCCTTTTGACAATATATACTATGCATGAAGACCTTACAAGTATATGTTGCACATTACAAATAAAACTGATTTTAATATGAATTTCAGCAAATAAACACCTTTATTAAGATGTTTATGTTAATGTTTACTTTTCACCGTCTCCGAAACTCTTGAGAAAAATAAGTTACATCTCTGAACTTTAATATTTGATCTATATAAAATGCTGTGCTTCCCGCCTCCTTTATTCAGCCACAATGATTTCTGAGACTTCTTGAGCAAATTTTGCTCTCAAGTCCACATCGATGCATCCCTTATATCAAAAAACATCTGGGAACTTTCACATGTCCTCCATTCTTAAGGTGCGGTCACACTTGACTTTTCCTCCCATAGACTTCCATTCAAACGCACGCGAATGCGTCAGACCTGAAACGCAGGGTCATGCGTCAAGTTTCGCATGTTGCTGCGGTGCAAAGTTCAAGCTTGGTGAACTCTGACCAGCGAAATCGCATCACTTGACTGCGTGAGATCAATCGAGGATCAAAACATGACCTCTCTGGACAGAAATTTAAAACATGGAGCAATCGCTGGCTTTTTTAATGTCTAATTATCTTGTTTAATCCCGCCCCTTTTCGCAGCGCAGTACGACAGAATTTCGCACACACAAACGCTGGTGTGACCGTAGCTTTACGGTCCTGAGTTTTGGAACTAAACTTTGGCAGTTAATGATGATGTTACACAAGGACGCAAGAATGCTGAAGAATGCATATTGAGAAACTGCCATTGTCAGGCCTCATCGCAACATGAAAGGACTGCAATCTCCTCAGAGTGGTCAGTGTGTGAGTACTAGTTGCTTTACTTCAGTGTTCCCCTGTGTCTGCGTATCTTCTTCCTAGTGTTGCTTCTACTGGTTCCATGTCTGATCATTGTGGTCTTCTGTATCCATATCCATTCTCAAGTCATCTCCATCCAGTCTCAATCACTCCTGTCATTCATCTCCGGTTATATACTGCCATTCTATTCAATAAACTGTTTATATTTACCATTGTTGTCAGCTCCCTTCTGTGACAATAAGTATTAGCACCTTTAACACAACTTACTTAATAATTAAGCATCTAACGAGAACCTGGATTTAACTATTTTCTTTATTCTCGATTTCCACCTGGAGATACTTATTCTGAGGCCTCAAGAGATTATGCAGTGTCATTGATGCAATCCAAGACCTGAGAAGAAATGATGCCAAGGTATCCATAATCCTGGATCAGGCTGTATCCTGAGCTGATGCTGCGGCAGTCACAGAGGAATGGAGAGCATGAGACTGATTCCTGAAAGACCACAGTGACAGACAAGTTTTCGCATTGATCTCATGGGCCAGCCTGATCACCCGCCAGTGGCCTACTCACACCTGGATGGATGTAGAGTTTTATCCAGCCTCTGGTGCCTAGACTGCAGCTCGGCACAATTATATTGGCCAGAGGAGAAATGGTCATTCCCAAATGAGCCTGGTTTCTCTCTTTTTTTTTTCTTCACTTTCGTCAATTGGTAAAGTTTTATTTCTCGCCACTGGCTTGCTTGGTTTGGGACTTGTGGAGTTGAGCATCGATGGATGGCTCTGATTTTTGGAGTGAAATTTAAACCCCTGTTTTGGTTAATGTTTTTTTTGGTCAATGCATGTGTCTTTTTTTCTTTGTTCCGCCTTGTTGTTATCTGTAATTCATTAGGCTCCCATTCCAAAGTGATCCCATGTTCTGATTGGCTGCTGGTAGCGTAGGCCTATAAAGAGGAACTTCTGGCAGGATTTGGGGAGCTCATTTGTGGTTGCTAGGATTGGAGCTCCTGGATTTCCCTTACCCCTCCGGCCGACGACCAACATTTAATCTTGTACCATTATTCATGCGTTCTACTTTTTGAGATTTTGAGCTTGTTGGGATGGCCTGCCTATTTATTTGATTACTTTTGACTATGTTTATGTTTAGGGAGAAAGGTAAGCTTCCTGTATTTTTATTTAAATATATATATATAAATAATTTAGTTAATTTATTTTGCAGATTCTTTTGTTTGTTTTTTTGGCCTGTGGCCACCCTGAAGAGATGCTCATTTAAAATTACTATTTTTCTATAATCTACTCAATTACTCTCAACTGAGTGTCTGAGTTTGGTTGTCGACTGAAGGGGATCTTTTGCATTAAGTTTTTGTTTTGTTTAGGAAGTCCACCACCCACAACATTTGTTTTTCTCGTTTATTATGCCCATGTTGCCTTCCACTAGACTTTGGGCGTATTGAACTGAACTAAACTGCACTTTAGCTCTGAAATCTAGACTGACAGAGTTTCAGTTTACTAGAACTTCAATGTTAAACTGTTTTGACAATCTACATTGTAAAAGTGCTATAGAGATAAACAAGAAATTCAATTAAATTGAATTGAGTTGAATTGGAATACATGATGGTTTCACAAAGGCAGAATGTAGAATCAACAAAGTTTGAAAGCTTCTTTTAAAATGAAGAGAAACTTTTTCAAAAGACATTCAATAAGTGATCAAGATGCAAAATTATTGAGTTGATCATTTTGGGTGATCAGTATAAGTTACTGTTTGGAATTTCTTGTAATTTTGCATTTAAAAGCCATACTAAAAAGTATCTTACAATTTTGCTTCTCAGGAAAATGCTTCTTGTTTATCTTAGCAAAAACGTATACTAAGAACTTGATGTACTGCCTATAATGGTCCACCAGAAAAACTAACATAAACCCCCAAAAATCGAATGTGCTCTGCTTTCCGTTTCCCATTCTCCAAAAATGGAGCAAATTCAGCTACTTTGAAGAGCTTCTTTCACACCTGCGAAACCAGCTGTATTCTTCCATTCAGTGGCCAGAAATTTAATATAGAGGGAAGAAAAGATGGAACAGACATTTTCATAAAATAGTTAGTAATTTCCTGACCTCTCTGCACTATCCTGTCCTCTCTCAGTCCCAAGGGCAGGAGAAGAGATTGAAGAACAGATTTCAATCATACTGTCCGTGTGTGTGTGTGTGTGTGTAGGCAGTGAATGAGATGGTCCAGGAGATAGTGGGAGTGCAAAAAAAGAAAGAGCAAAAAACAGACTTTTGATAATAAATTAAGAAATTGATGAAATAAGATTTGAATATAAATGCCAGAGAAGACAGATGGGTGATACGAGTGAATTAAACCACACGGACATGACATTTATTTCACACAAGTGAATTTCGCAAAGTGTTTTTGTGTGTTCATCAATGCAGCGATTACTCATGGCAGATTTCCACACCGATAGCACAGCAATGACCTTAGTTTAACAAAGACCATTTCGAGAGAAGAGTTTTCGGAGTGAATTGTTGAAAATTGCAAGTCTCAAGAAAAGTACTATAAAAAGGTGTATTGAAAGGCTCTTGGAACCACTCAATAGTTCTGGGAGACAAACAGACAAAACTTAAAAATATTTCCTTGCATTTTTTCCCCTGTGGATACAGTACGGTGTTGACCTCAAAAAGCATCTTTAAGCAGAACTTTAAGTGAATGCATTACATTATCATTGTAATGTCAAGAATCAAGGAACAACAGACATCAATTTAATTGAAATATGCAAATGTCACTTATTTATCCTGTAGTCTCTTTTAAATTTTTAATTGTTCATAAGGTTACAATAATAAAGACTTTTTCTGGTGTGCAGTTTGTTGGTAGCCATATCTGTAATTCCCAATTAAAATTTTTGGTCCTGTTTCCTGTGCCTCTACCAAAATTTCTGCAAAACACGGAAAAAGAATGTAAATTTATACGCTTTATAGTTGAAATAAAAACCAGAGTCAGTGAAACAATTTTTATTAAACAATACTATATAATAATAACATATTATATAACACTATTAATAATACATTTCATTTGCAATGCACTTTTATCAAACTCAAAGCGCAACAGAACAATAGAAAACAATAAAAAACATAAAATACCAAAATGCACAAATAGTTAAAAATGACAAAAACCCTCATAGATTAAAAGCAATACTAAAAAAGTCTTAAGCAATTTCTTAAAACAGTCCAGGGAACTGGCATTCCTGACGGTTGTAGGTAAAGCATTCCATAATTTAGGCGTGCATTCGGACAATACCCCATAGTTTTGAGTCTGCAGGACTGGAACAAATTGAGACCCAATGCAGAACGTAAACAGTGGAAAAAAGATAAAACAGTCAACAAATCACAAATGAAACCAGGAGCAGAATCATGAACTGCTTTAAATGTTAAAATCAAGGTTTTAAAATCAATGCGTGACTTGTTTTTTGTGTGCACAATAGTTTGTAGCTACATAAACTTACGATTGAATCACTGAAAGCATATGGTCTGTTTGGGGGATGTTTTTGGTACAATCCTGGATGTTGAATGAGCAGGGACTGTGGAGGATCAGAGAGCTGTCTACTATGTTATTTTGTGTTCTGAAGATGTACAAAAGTCTCAGGGGTTTGGAATGACATTATGGTAAGTAATTAATTATAGAATTTTCATATTTGTGTAAACTAACCATTTAAGGGTTCGGTTTAAATGTAGGTGTTACTTTCAAAAAACAAACAAAAAAAACATTAAGAAATTATCTCTATTTCTATTATTTATTTGTTTTCTAAACTGACATGAGACTGTACATGCATGAATCAACATAATAAATGTTGCCAAAGATGTTTCCCCTTGCCTACAAAAACTGAGCTTGCTCTTCAGTACTATTCACAAGACATTTCACTTCAAATCTTCTGTAAAGCATTCAGAAAAAAACATAATTTGTTTTTTGCTAAAAATCTCGCCACAGGCACATATTTTTCATGAGCCTGGCTTGGGTAGATATGTGCACAGTAAATAAACTGGATGAACACTGGTAAATGTGTTCACATGCAAAGCAAAATAGAAGTAATGAGCAAAAGTTTTTTTGCTTAAGCTGTTAAAATCTGTTAAATGTGTTAAAGTTGGAAAGAAATGAAAATGTACTCCTCTTATTTTATATGTACATAGTACTTTTTGTTATAAATTATGCATCTGTGCAATTAAATACTTTATAAAAATTAATTTTCCCTCAGAATCTTTAATCAGATATTATAACCTTCTTTCCCTCTCAAAACATCAATCTTCTTTCATTTTTTAGCCACACCCACCTTTCAACAATCCAATCAGTTGCCAACGGACAAATTCAAGCACCGTCTTACATTTTGTTTTTCTCATTCCAAAACCATTTCAAGTTGATGTGTCACAATAGAAGAAAAATGCACAATCCTATCTTCCATTTTATTCCGACTTTAGAAGAAATGTACAGATTGTTGGACTATGAGAATGATCCCATGTATCCATTGTTGGTACAATTGTAGTATGAGAAATAATCCCTATTATCTAGATTATTATGAATTTGGTAATTTCATGTTTGCAAATGATTCTGCAACAGGTATTAGTTGAACTGCACCTGAACCGACTTAAACTACAGTAACGTAAATAAGAAAAATTGAAATACATAGATGAACTTTGACTGTACTTGTATTAATGACTTGAGTTGATTATTGATATATAATTGCAAAAACCATGAGATTTTCAGAATACAAAAAATCATATTATTCTTGATAAAAGACTTATATTAACTTTAATTATCTCTCAGGGGAAATTGTGATTAATTATGAGAATAAATGTAAATGCTATAGTCATCAACTTTCATCAAAACCTATTTATTTTCATAATCTTCTTATTAATTACAATTTTACGTGTCTGTTATTTTTGTTTGTTTGTTTTTTAGTTTGTTTGTTTGAAGTCTTAGTAAAAATAATGGAAACAATTTGAGAACATCTCTCATGCAGTTATTATAGTTAACGTAAACGAACGAAAAACGAAAACTAGAATTGAAAAAACATTTTCGTTAACTTAAATAAAAATAAAAACAAATTTTTTTAAAGTCTAGAACTAATAGAAACTGTTTTGTGTAAATACTAAACTAGCTGAAACTAACTAAAATTATAGCAAAAATGTCCTTCGTTTTCGTCTTTGTAAATTTATTTGATACAAGCCTTTTAGAAGTAAATTTATCTACTTTGTAATGCCAGTTTTACGCCTGGTCTCTGACCTGTACAAGTGTATCTGTCTGAGCATGAGTTGAAGGAGCATAACTTGTATTAAGTTAGAGGTGTAACTTGCAGTAATCGTCACAACGAGATGTACAGCAGGCAAGATGGCAGAAATACTTACCAGAGAACATTTTCAGCAAATGTTTCAGGTGTTTTCTCCAAATTTATCCACAACCAATTCATTTGAAATATTATAATATTTATTCATTTAGCAATTCCCCCATGGAATTGACTTCTGACTGCTTCATCCGTTTTGCCATGACAGTTATTCTACTCAGCATCACCCCCTGTGGTTGCAAATAACAGTACAATGGCAAGCGTGTCAAGTATGAAAGCCTCCGCAACTCACGCTATATGTTAATAACTGTGATTGTTGGGTTTAGGGTTGGGGAAGGTGTAGACGTTAATAACTGTGATGGTTGGGTTAAGGTTTGGGGAAGGTGTAGATGTAGATGTTAATAACTCTAATGGTTGGGTTTAGGTTTGGGGAAGGTGTAGATGTAGATGTTAATAACTGTAATGGTTGGGTTTAGGTTTGGGGAAGGTGCATATGTTAATAACTATGATGGTTGGGTTTAGGTTTGGGGAGGGTTTGGACGTTAATAACTGATGGTTGGGTTTAGGTTTGTGGAAGGTGTGAACATTAAAGGGCACCTAGGTTAGCCCTTTTTTCAGATTTAATATAAGTGTTTTGCGTTTCCAGAATGTATCTGTAAAGTTTCAGCTAACAACACCCATCAGATTTTTCATTTTACCTTTTGCAAGATTCTATTTTATACATTTTTGCACTAGGGGGCTGTTTTGTGGTACTGCGCCTTTAAGGCTAGTCCTCCCCGCCCACCGTTTCTACGTGCCTTTATCTCCTCCCTCGGCTGCGTCAGACAACAGACAGACTTAAAGGAAGCAGATCTCAGGTGGCGCTTGTGAGAAATACTACAGTAAGAACTTTACCAATGAGTATTTGTTGTGCAGTTGCATTGATGAGTCACACACAATGTCGTTACAAAGTTCACGTGCGCGCACACACACACCGCAGCAGAAACACACACACACAGACAGACAGACAGAGCGCGGGTTGAGCTTTGCACTCTTTTTGCACGCAAATGTGACAGGATACAGGTTAATATCCACTGCTGTATGGATATCTGTAATGTTAATGTACAAAATAAACCTGATTTAACGTCCACAAACCGGGATTGAAGCGGCTTCCTTTATAATTGTTCTGACACGCATCTGTGCTGATGAAGTAAAGCTGAAGTAAATCGCTGTAATTCATTACACACATGCTCTGTTTTAAAACATTTTAAACATGTGAAACTTACTCTTGATCACATTTGATGATTGATTGATGATCCTAACAAACTAAACAGACCTTTTATTCTCATTTGCTTTGTGCACGTCTGGTCTTGTTGATATGATTATACACGTGACTACCGGGACATGTTAATACACGCAGCTGTCAATCAATTCGGTGGTCGGGGGGACCGCACTCCTACGTCAAGTTGCGGTCGGTCTGAAAACCTCTCCAATTGATTCACCGTTTTTATGTTGTTAAATTGAAAAAAAGGACTGGGTGTGTTTATATCACCCCAATATGATGGTCTATACACTATATGTACACTTATGTCTATCCAAACAGCTTAAAAAGTAGATTTTTCACCATAGGTGCCCTTTAATAGCTATGATACTTGGGTTTAAGTTTGGGGAAGGTGCAAATGTTGATAACTGATGGTTGTGTTAAGGTATAGAGAAGGTGTAGACATTAATAACTATGATGATTGGGTTTAGGGTTGGGGAAGGTGTAGACGTTAATAACTGTGATGGTTGGGTTTAGGCTTGGGGAAGGTGTAGACGTTAATAACTGTGATGATTGGGTTTAGGCTTGGGGAAGGTGCAGACATTAATAACTATGATGATTGGGTTTAGGGGTTGGGGAAGGTGTAGACGTTAATAACTGTGATGGTTGGGTTTAGGTTTGGGGAAGGTGCATATGTTAATAACTGTGATGGTTGGGTTTAGGTTTGGGGAGGGTTTAGACATTAATAACTGTGATGGTTGGGTTTAGGCTTGGGGAAGGTGTAGACGTTAAGAACTGTGATGATTGGGTTTAGGCCTGGGGAAGGTGTAGACATTAATAACTGTGATGGTTGGGTTTAGGTTTAGGGAAGGTGCAGACATTAATAACTGTGATGGTTGGATTTAGGTTTAGGGAAGGTGTAGGCATTACTAACTGTGATGGTTGGGTTTAGGGTTGGGGAAGGTTTAGACGTTAATAGCTGTGATGGTTGGATTTAAGTTTGGGGAAGGTGTAGACGTTAAAAACTGTGATGGTTGGGTTAAGGTTTAGGGAAGATAGATATTAATAACTGTGATGGTTGGATTTAGGTTTGGGGAAGGTTTAGACGTTAATAACTGTGATGGTTGGGTTTAGGCTTGGGGAAGGTGTAGACATTATTTACTGTGATGGTTGGGTTTAGGTTTGGGAAAGGTTTAGACGTTAATAACTGTAATGGTTAGGTTTAGGAAAGGTGTAGACGTTAATAACTGTGATGGTTGGGTTTATGGTTGGGGAAGGTGTAGACATTAATAACTATGATGGTTGGATTTAGGTTTGGGGAAGGTGTAGACGTTAATAACTGTGATGGTTGGGTTTAGGTGTGGAGTACATGTAGTTAATAATTTAGGTACAGCACCATTTTGTCGACAATATAATTTTGACGTGTGAGTCTCCAACTTCAAGTTACGCCTCTAACGTAGTACAAGTTACGCCCCTAAGACCTTGTCATGTTAGTCTTGTAGTCCACAGACAGACCCTACTTGACCCGTACGGCACCTCAGTGTCTGTAATCCTGCTACCATTGCCAGATCAATATATCATGTTCTTTGAACTTGGAAACAATGTAGTCTGTTACAACCAATTACTACGATGTGAACAATAATATCTGCATTAAAGCTCTCTTTATGATCTTTTGGAAGGATCAAATTGGAAGTTTTAGGAAAACAATAATTGCACTACAAAAACTGTTACAGTTTTGAAGATGAACGAAAGTCTTATGGCTTCAGAATTACTTGAAGGTGAGTAAATGAGGACAAAATGTTCAATGTCCTGTCGACCAACCATTTAAATAGCTACTGTTCCAAACCAACAGGTGTCATGTGTATGCTTTTAAAGTTTAAAAGCTCCATCCCAATTTACAGTAATTGCACAAAAAGAACAACAGATTCTGTTTCTTTTCACAGAAGAAGGTCAGATTGGTTAGGAACGTCACGCGGGTGAGTAAATGTTTGTTCGCTAAATACTGTAACAAAAACCAACACCAACGCTCATAGCACATCTCCTTCTTTGTCATCGTATAGACAGCGTGAATATATCATCTTGACACATTCAGAAAACACATCAATAGATGATTTCAATAAGAAAAAGTAATTTCCTCACTCAGTAACAGTTCGATCTTCTGAAGCACCATCAATACACTCTATAGAGCTGAAACACTACAAATGACAGACATCACAGGAATAAAAATGCAACATGACGAGGGAGAACGAACTTGCCCCATACAATTATCCACAAACGTGAAAATCCAACAAGCATTGAATGTTGAATGAGCCTAAACATGCGGTCTGCATTATGTATTTACCTCACAAGACATGTGATGGAAACCAACAAAGCTTTGATGAGAGCAAGACTGCTTTATCTCAGAGGGACGAAGAAAGCTTTTTCTGCTCATATGAATGATTTTTGAAGCAAATCAACAACCACCGGGAAAGAAAAAGAAAATTAGGCTTGTTTTTCATACCCTTTGGCAAAGTGTTTTCAAGCATGAAGCGCCCAGAGAATCCGATCTTAAGGCCCTGGGATACAACCAAGTTCTTTTCCTTTTTCATTTAAGGGTAAAATTATTTTAAAATAACTAAGTGTTGACATGATGTTAGTGAACATCGCAAACCCAGTCAAATAAATTTGTTTTGTGATTAATTTGTGATTAATTTGTTTAATTCATCTCCGCATTGCATAATTAATTAGATACATATTTTTAATTAGCAGACAGCCCTAGTTTATTTTATAGCACTTTAAACAGCGAGCAGCTTTACAATATCAAACATAAAACAGTGAGTCATTAAAACATTAAAAAATATATAATGTTTATATTTTTAGGATAGCTGACCTCAAAAAAGGAAATAAACAGAAAAAAAGATTACAGATACAGTAGATTAGCATTTTTAAATTACATGTAGTTTTTGTTTTAATACAATTTTAAATTTGCTGCACATTTGAGCTTAGTTTTAGTTCGTTTTATTGATGGTTTTATTAGGTTCATTGGTTCGTTTTACAGTGACTGTTATTAGTTTCAGACTGTTTTTTTTTTAGTTATTTTAGTTACAATATATAATTTAGTCCAAAATTTTAGTCTTAGGCTGTGTCTGAAATTTTGAATTTGAATTTACCATGAGATTGTTAGAAAAGTACAGTTTATATAGTATAAATGTGAGTAGCATGAATGAAACTCGGACGTACTTCATCCACCATTTATCATTATCATGTGACCAACCCGCGTCAATCAACATCGCTTCACTCCCATTCATCTCAAGGGATAACATAGTGTCCATCTGATGCGCACTTCAGAATCTTGTTGAAACTAGGTCATCCAACACTTCTCATATACTGTTTTACGAATACTATGAATTTGGACATACTACTTGGCTCACATACTGTTTGTAGTGTACTATATTGTTTAGAAAAATCCAATTTCGGGCGCAACCAACATAGGCTCATTCTGAAAACGTAGCCCTATATACATTTCTGTAGATCGTAAATTATGTGGCCGGAAGTATGTATGGCTGAATTTCATTTTTTAAATGAACGCTACGGAGAGGTATGGCGCCATTCTTTTTTTCGCACATACCAGCTGACCGCTTACCTCCATATAGACAACTTTCCTGCTGTTACCAGTTTGTGCAGTTCACTCACTATGTATGTTGGTGGACTTGAGATGCAGAGTTTGAGTCCGGTGAAGAACGGTTCCAGAAAGCGGGTAAGACAAAAGCAGAATCCAAAACATTAAATAAATGAGGAAATAACAGGGTGAGAAGGTGGTAAAATGTAGTGAAAATCAGATGAGGGCTTTTCTTTTTCTGGGTTTCTTTTTAAATTTGTTGGTTGGTTTTAGGGAAGTAAGTGGGCAGGTCAATCTCTGCTTTTTAAAACACTATTGGTTGGGTTTAGGGAAGGTGGGTCAGTCGATCGCTCAGTCAGTCAGTCATTCAGTCAGTCAAACAGTCAGTCAACAGCGGCCTCTGGTGGAATTACGAGAGAACAACAGGCACGAATTGCACTCGCGAGAGAATTTGAGATCTGAAAAAGCACACAGCGGCCTCTCGTGGATTTGTGAAAACAAAAACTGCAAAAAAAACGTACCTCCTAGGACGTATTTGACGGTCTCCAGAAATGTATATAGTGGTGTTTTCAGAATGAACCTAGGTTGGAAATAGCTTTAGTTTTAGATGCTGTTGTACTAAAATAGCCTTGGAAGGTGAAGCACCAAAGCAATGTCTATCTAACATAATCACCAGAGACCAATTGTTTTTCAGATATGTTTACCAGAGGAAACTAATTAACTCCTGAAATTTCTATTACAATTTTGGCCTGATTTATTTTGAAAGAACATCACACCAGTTCATCCTTCAATTCAGCTAGCAGTACAGGCCTTTTAAAGTCTTTGAATGTGTGAAAGACCTTGATTAATAGTGTATGAGTGATAATTTGAATCATTGTTTGTCTAGTGTGTGTTGGTTTGTGTGTTTTAGAGCGTGCCTGCGTGCCCCTGCATTCATCCCGGCTCTCCGCTCGATATGTGATGGACCTCATTGGAAAGGCAAGCTGACAGCCATGTTTAATTTCCCTGCAATAACAGAAAATTAAACTCTCCAGGAGGACTGAGGAGCAGGAGAGCTTTTCATCAAACACACTATAATGTTATAATACTGATGCACATACAAACACCATGCACCTGTATTTCCATCTTGTGATGTGACAAACATGCTCGCTAGCAAAAAGCAATGGAGACAGAAAAGGACAAAAACAGCATTAGCCACCTGAGCTAGGGAAAACAAGGACATAAGGGCGACGTAATCAGTGAAATGTGTCAGAGGTGACCTTCCCCCACCTACATGAGAAGCAAAAAGAAAAAAGCCGAGAGCGATTATTTTGTGGAACAGAGATAAAACCATTAGGCCATGGAAATGAGCCTGAGTTTTGTGTGTTCCACGTCCAGCTTCCCCTGAGTGCAGCATACGTTTCGCAAGAGGTCATCGCTGATCCCAGGTCTGTAATGAGGCTAAAAACATCACCTCCGCAGTGGAGCTAATGATGCGCTCGCACTGATCCGGCTTCCGCTGCTAATCGTGTTTCAGGCAGCCGAGCGCAGCGCCTGATCCTCGTTCGCCTCCAAACAACAACAACAGCAAAGGAGAGAGAAAAAAACACCCTCACCAACTATTTTCTGAAACTCAGAGCTGAGATGAAAGTATTCAGGCTGTTGATGCAAATACTAAGATGATGAATATTTATGCATATTTAGAAATAACAGGGAATGCCGTAGAGTGGTGCGCCTCCTTCAACCTCCTGAAGCTGAGGGCCAAAACATATGTCAAAAACGACGGCGTTTTCAAAAAACTATTGAGTTTGCTGTCAGAGAGCCATGGGAGTCGTGTATTTGTTTAAACCTAAGTCAATAGAGCTCTTCAGGAACAGTCCTGGAGGGAGAACTACTGAATAAAATGCAGAAAATGCTACAAGAGAGCCATTTTCTTCTAACAAAAGCTGATATACTGGGGTAGGACAGGATGATATTATATCAACTCCCTTTGCTTTGAGCAGCACAAAAATACGTAATCCTAAATTCAAAATTTGGGAGCTGAGAAGGGAGCCCGATGTTGACATAATAATAGAGCTATTTCACAGCGGCTGTTTAATAAGATAGGGCACAGCTGACTCAGACCTCCTGTTTCAGTTCAGAAATGGACTATGAGTAATGGGTGGGATACATGCTGAGATCTGTAAAAAAAAAAAGAGGAGTAAACGTCATCCAGGCCAGTGCGAGATGCAGCCTTTAGTTCTGTTGCAGTGTTATTCAACCTTGGCTAATTCGGGAGCCGGGCTGACTGATTTCTTTGTTTGAGAGAGACACGTGTTTAAAACTGTCTCTGGGAAATGCACTGAATATTCCCTATTCTCTCACAGTTACTGTACTTTTTTCTGTACCTAATATTCCTCAGTATCACAACAAAAATTAAAGCTGCAAGTATAAATGAAGGGAGCTTTACACCAGGCTCACTGCCTCCCAGTGGCTTTAGGATGACAGTGAACAGTGGACAATTATAATTTAAGCTGATATACAGTGCATCCGGAAAGTATTCATAGCGCTTCACTTTTTCCACATTTTTTTATCTTACAGCCTTATTCCAAAATGTATTAAATTCATGTATTTCCTCAAAATTCTACACACAATATCCCATATTGACAGTGCTGGTGGTTCCAAACATCTTCCACTTACGCATGATGGAGGCCACTGTGCTCATTGGAACTTTCAGAGCAGTAGAATTTTTCTGTAACCTTCCCCAGCCTTGTGCCTCAAGACAATACTGTCTCGGAGGTCTACAGACAATTCCTTTGTCTTCATGCTTGGTTTGTGTTTTGACATGCACCGTCAACCCTGGGACCTTATATAGACAGGTGTATACCTTTTCAAATCATGTCCAATCAACTGAATCTTTTTTACATTGTCATTACGGGGTATTGTGTGTAGAATTTTAAGGAAATTAATTCATTTTATCCATTTTGAAATAAGGCTGTAACATAAAAAAATGTGGAAAAAGTGAAACACTATGAATACTTTCCGGATGCACTGTCTATTAAAAAAAAACTGAGAAAATCACTGATTTATGCCAAACGACCTTCTGTCAGCAGGTGGCGCTATGACTGTGACTCAATATTGGCATGTAGATGTCTTCAGGAAAGGAATCTTTTCCAACCTGTGAATTTTCATGCAAATCAGACATTGTGTGGCTGAATTATAATTAATTTCTTTTCCATTGCAAAACACTGAACTTTGTCAGTCTGCTACGGACACTTCATTAGGGGAAAACTCTAGATCTTCACAAATGAACATCGCTAAGATCTATGGAATAAACTAATGGAACATGGATTTGATCTGATAAAGATTGTTGGAGGAGTTTGTTACACTGTAAAACATGTCATTTCCTGTTGCCAGCAGGTGGCGCTATAACTGTATCTGGATATTGGCATGTAAATGTGTTTAGGTCAGGACTGTTATTTAATGTGTGGATTTTGAGGCAGATTGGACAATGCATGCCTGAGTAATAACAACTTTCTGTTTCGTGGCGAAACATCTCAAAAACTCTAAGGGCTCTATTTTGATGATCCATGCTCAAAAAGTCCAAAGTGCAGGGCGCAAAAGCATTAAGGGCATGTCAAAATCCACTTTTGCTATTTTAAGGATGGAAAAATCCGCTTTGCGCCGTGGCGCATGGTCTAACAGGGTTGAGCTTATTCTCTTAATGAGTTACAGGCAGCCTGATCTCACGAGAAAACGTAAGTATTTTACGTTTTGACAGTTTAGTGGCTAATTCGTACGAATTCGTACGAGTTCAGTCGTACAAAATTGTACGATTTTAAAAAGGAGGCGTGGCACCTAACCCCACCCCTAAACCCAACCGTCATTGGCGGATGAGCAAATCGTACTAAATTGTACGAATTAGATCGTACGAATTCGTACGAATTAGCCACTAAAGCAAAAAGTTACGAATTGCCGTGAGATTGTGTTGGTTATAGGTGTGTTTTGAGAATAAACCAATTGGAGTCTCATCTCCAATTCCCTTTAAGAGTCAGTTGCGTCGCGCCATAGCATGTTTGCTATTTACTTGGCAGACTTTGTAAGTGGAAAAACTGAACCCTTCACTAGAGAGAAAACAGTTAAACAGACCATCTGTAGCATGGGAATGAGAGATGAGCCTCCTCATTATTTACTTTCACTTTCATTCTCGTTGATAGAAAAATGTGTTGTACATACAGCTATCCATTAGCCTATATATAATTAATTTTGGTTGTTAAGCACAAAGATTTGTTTCAAAACTATTTCTAATAGATAGTTCAAATCTAAGCTTGTTTTTAATAAAAGAAATATAAATATATTGCATATAATAAATACTACTTCTAATAATAACATTATACAAAAGCAAATTGTTATGTATAAACTGATGATTATGTATAAAAGCTCCCGAGATAAAGAAGGCATGAAAGTATGGTTTTTATATTTATGTAGGCTAGAAAATAATCATTTTTGTAATATTTTAATATTTTAATTCTTTTTCATATATAAAGATATTTGCGTATTGCTGTACATCCTGTGTGTATTAAGCAATGTGTAAGCGAGGCGCACAACTAACACGCTCTACACTAGATTTTAGACCTCCTCTCAGCTGGTCTATTGAACAGACTATTTTAGTTCCTCAAAAAAGCAACGTGCCAGCAATGCGCCTTAATACTCCTCCTTTTTTAGATCAGAACGCTTATGGGCGGACATATGAGCGCAAATGCATTTGCTATTTAAACAGCCAATAACAATTGCATCGCGCCGTGCGCCGCATTGTGCCGAGTGTATGATAGGACCCTTGATCTTTACAATTTAACATCGCCAAGGCCTTTAGATGACAAAACCCAATTATGGTATTGATCTGATAAAATCCCTAGGAGGAGTTCATTAAAATGCGCCTGGAAATTTCAAAAACTGCAACTGTTTTCAGCAGAGGAAGTTTGAGATAAAGGTTTGAGATTTCGCTCCAAGAGACTTTTTTGTAGGTATTGGCATGTTTGATGTGTGTGCCAATTTTCGTATGTGTGCATGAAATGTAGCTCGGGGGGAGGCACTCCATCAAAAGTGCATAGGTGGGACTGTCGAGTCATTTTGCCAAACCCATTTCCGAAACTTATAACAAACATTCATTTTTTTCACTTCTGGGGCATGTGCAAAGTTTTGAGCATGTTTAGCCTCAAAAATGCCATTTATTCTATAGAAGAAGAAGAAGAAGAAGAAGAAGAAGAAGAAGAAGATAATAAATGGAGCAATTTCAATAGGGCCTATGCACTGTAGGTGCTCGGTCCCTAACTAGCAAACAAATTAGTTAACCCTAGTTACAAGTGATCTCTCCATCTGAGAGCTAGAGCAGTGTTTCACAACTCTGGTCCTGGAGGCACGCTAACAGTACGTATTTTAAATGCCTCCCTCATCTGACCCATTCATTTGAGGTTGGAGTCTCTGCTAATGTTCTGATGAGTTGATTCAGGTGTGTTTGATTAGGGAGAGTTTAAAAAGTGTACTGTTGGTGTGCCTTTAGGAACAGGGTTGGAAAACACTGAGCTAGAGAGTACTGCTTTGATTACATTTACACTCAAACAGCCAAACACACAAAGTTTTTTGCCATTATTTGACAGAACAGTGTGATGACAGGAAGTAAAGATGGAGAGGCAGAGAGGGGGATGGTAATGGGAAAAAGGTTAATGAGCTGGGATTCAAAACTAAGATGCCCACAGCACTGTTGTGTTATATGTCTGTGCACTAACCACTAGGCCAGCACTTCTCAAAGCCAAGACTCCAATCTAGACCGGAACCTGAAGAGAATTCAATCCAGACACACCTCCATTTCTTATTTCAAGAGCTCTAATTGTGTGTAAGGAATTGAAAATGTTCTATGAAATGTGTGTTAAACTTGTAATCTTGTTAGTTTTTAATGTTTTTTTTTTGGCGATGCAACCGAAGGTAATTTTCCAGTGTGATGCTGTTGTCATGACAACCAGTCAACTTATGACGTGTGTCATAATCAGGTGAGACTCTTCACCGCAGTGAGCATTTGATTGTGTGAAGATGTCAGCTTCCAGAAAAGAAAAGTTGAGAAAGAAAATCTTTCAAAAAGTTTTCAAAGTTGATTGGACAAAGAGGTGTGCTTTCATTTTCCTCCAATCAAGCACAAAACTGTTATGTTTGATTAGTAATGAGGTAGTGTGGAAATGTCATCATGAAAGTAAAGTTTAGCAGCTGATGATATACTGTACAGACAGTATCATTTCTCACGTTAGACTTTTTGTTAATTATGACCTACTGTACCTCTGGTTTGTTTTGTTCATAAATATTGCTGACTCTGATTAAATAGTGATTAAATGTCACTTGCCATTTTGCCACATTTGCACTTGTTATTAATGTATCAATAATAGAAACTGCATTTATTTTTTTAACGGTTGATTTATTTATGTGCATGTTTATTTATTTTAGATTTTTTGACATTTATTTAAAATGATCAGGTTGAATGTACAATGTGCTTCCATAAATACAAACAGAGGCACATTTTACAAATAATGTGCCATGAGTTTTAGTCTAAATGTAAGACAAAAGCAAATCATAAACATTCATTCATTTTCGGCTTAGTCCCTATTTTAATCTGGGGTCACTACAGCTGAATGAACCGACAACTTATTCAGCACATGTTTTACACAGCGGATGCCCTTCCAGCCGCAACCCATCTCTGGGAAACATCCATTCACACTCAAACTACGGACAATTTAGCCTTCCCAAGTCACCTGTACCGCATGTTTTTGGACTGTGGGGGAAACCAGAGCACCCAGAGGAAACCCACGCGAATGCAGGGAGAACATGCAAACTCCACACAGAAACGCCAACTGACCCAGCCGAGGCTCGAACCAGCGACCTTCTTGCTGTGAAGCGACAGCACTACCTACTGCGCCACTGCATCGCCCCAAATCATAAACAATAATAGCAAAATACATTAACTAATCATTTTCCAAATAAATAAATAAAAACAACACATTTTAAAGAGCAATATAATAATAATAATAGTAATAATAATAATAAATACATTAATAATAAATAGATGGAGGTAAAGAAAAAAGACAGAAAAAAAGGAAAAAATCGTACTATCTATAAGCACTAATATTGGTGACAAAATTAAACAAGCTGTGGAAAAGAACATACAACAGTATTCATCATTTGTTAATTTTGATTCAGCTTAGTCTCTTATTTATCAGGGGTCGCCACAGCAGAATGAACCGCCAACTATTGCAGCAAATCTTTCACGCAGCAGATGCCCTTCCAGCCACAACCTAGTACTGGGAAATAATCGACACATGTCATTTGAACAAATAAGGCTTAAACCTTAAAACAAAGAAAAAAACATAACAATAATAAGAACAAACAAACCACACAAGGACATTCCCTATGACCATTATTATTTCTCTCATGTCTGAAGATAGGCGATCTCTAAAAGGAGATGTTTTTTTCAGTTTGAGATTTAAAGATTCACAGTTCTGAACACCATACAAGCTCCATCATGAGAACCAGCACCACGTGCAGTAGGGATGCACTGAATTTTTGGCCCTGAAAATAATCGGCAAAACATTTTTGGGGTTTTTAGCCAAAAGATAAACTTAGATCTGTTTGAGTTTCTTTTATCTGGAAAGCTGGAAACCTGTAACCATGTACCTCCATAGCATGTTTTACTATGGAAGTCTGTGGTTATAGGTTTTCAGCTTTCAGTAACACTTTAAAATAACGGTTGATTAATTATTTACTAACATGAACAAACTATTAGTAGTACATTTATTACGGTATTTATTCATGTTTGTTAACCTTAGTTAATGTTATTTAAGTTAATTAACGTTAGTTCATGTTACCTTAGTGCGCTAACTAATGTTAACAAGGATAGCTATGGATTTAATTATTACATTAGTTAATGTTGAACTATGATCAATTAACGCTTTACAATATTATTCACACTTAGTTAATGTTAATAAACACATTAACTAATGGACCATTATTCTAAAGCGTTACCTTAGAACTTTTGTGAAATACAGTACACTTCACAACCACTGAGTTTATTTGGTTGAATATAGTGCTTAAAAGAATAGTTCATCCAAAAATGCAAATTTACTCATTCCTTATACATCCTCGAGTGTTTCCAAAATGATTTGAGTTTTTCTTTTTCTCTTTTGAACAACAGATATTTTAAAGAAAGCTGGGTAACACTTTAGAATATTGGTCCATTAGTTATTGTGTTTGTTAACATTAACTAAGTATGAATCTTGTAAAGCATTAATTAATCATAGTTGAACATAGTTAACTAATGTAATACATAAATCCAATACTATCATTGCTAACATTAGTGCACTGTAAGTTAACATGACCTAACGATAACTTAAATAACAATTACTAACGTTAAGAAATGTGAATAAATACAATATTAACCAATGAGGTAAAAAAAATAGACAAATTGTTGTAGAATCAAGCTACAATGCTAGGCTTAAAAAAAGCAACCTTGCTGTGTCAGTAAAATTTGCCCAATGTGTCTTCTGCTCTAAATTTAAACAGCAGCGGAGTTAAAAACAAAGCAGATTCTTCACCTAGCAGTGCAAGTGTCGAATGCAGAAAGCAGTATGTCACTACATGGCCTATACTATCTTTAAAGATAGGGTAAAATAGTGTAACATTTGGGTGAAAAAGTTTGACCCTTAAAATAAGATACAATCCTGAGAAATGGTGCAGAAAGCCTTTATTATTTCAAAGCTTTTGGATATTTCTAATGTGTCATAAGTTGTTAAATAATGCTAAAAAATATACAATCAACATATATGTTTTAAATTATTTGAGCACTAAAGCTTGGTTCACACCACTTATTAAGATCCATTTTGGTTCAATAGATCAATAGATGAGGAAGACATATATATAAATGATTAAAATATACTGTACAGTTGAAGTCAATATTATTAGCCCTCACGTGATATTTTTTTCTTTTTGAAACATTTCCCATATGCCATGTTTAATAGTGCAATGAACTTTTCACCCTATTTCCTAAAATATTTTTCTTCTTCTAGAGAAAGTCTTATTTGTTTTATTTTGACTGGAGTAAAATCAGTTTTTATTTACTCTGGTGACCGTGGAGGCCATTTGAGAACAGTGAACTCATTGTCATGTTCAGAAAACCAGTCTCAGATGATTCACGCTTTATGATATGGTGCATTATCCTGCTAGAATTAACCATCAAAAGATGGGTACACTGTAGTCATGAAGGGATGGACATGGTCAACAATACTTGTTAGTACTAATGGGCCCAAAGTGTGCCAAGAAATATCCCCCACACCATTACACCACCACCAGCAGCCTGAACCGTTGATACAAGGCAGGATGGATCCATGCTTTCATGTTGTTGACGCCAAATTCTGACCCTACCATCCGAATGTCGCAGCAGAAGAAATCGAGACTTATCAGACCAGGCAACGTTTTTCCAATCTTCTATTGTCAAATTTTGGTGAGCCTGTGTGAATTGTAGCCTCAGTTTCCTGTTCTTATTTGACAAGAGGGGCACAATATGTGGTCTTCTGTTGCTGTAGCCCATCTGCCTCAAGGTTGGACATGTTGTGCGTTCAGAGATGCTCTTCTGTATACTTCGGTTGTAACAAGTGGTTGTTTGAGTTACTGTTGCTTTTTTTTCAGCTCGAACCAGTCTGGCCATTCTCCTCTGACATCAACAAGGCATTTGCGCCCACAGAACTGCCTCTCACTGGATGTTTTATCTTTTTTAGACCATTCTCTGTAAATCCTAAAGATGGTTGTGCGTGAAAATCCCAGTAGATTA